>NC_045987.1:3619939-3919939 GCF_010909765.2 Amblyraja radiata | reverse complement strand
ATTCCCATTATTCTTTCCTAATATGTATGCTTTTGGGTTAAAGATATTATAAAGTTGCCCAATGTTCTTATAATTTCCAGAGTTTCATACATTAACTGGTCAATCATGCATCAGATTTCTCCCAAGCCTGTCATATTTTCAATTTATATGCCTTGAGCATCACTCTTACTTTGATTGTAAATTATTA
Source organism: Amblyraja radiata (assembly GCF_010909765.2). Lineage (NCBI taxonomy): Eukaryota > Metazoa > Chordata > Chondrichthyes > Rajiformes > Rajidae > Amblyraja > Amblyraja radiata. The sequence continues at coordinate 3,919,752 of NC_045987.1, read as the reverse complement.
TCTCTTTTGCCTTGCTTTCACTACAGACTACTTCCTCCCATCACTTACAGTGGCTTGCAAAAGTATTTATACGCCTTGAACTTTTCCACATTTTGTCACGTTACAACCACAAGCGTAAATATATTTTATTGGGATTTTATGTGATAGACCAACACAAAGTGGTGCATAATTGTGAAGTGGAAGGAAAATGATACATGGTTTTCAAATTTTTTTACAAATAAAAAACTGAAAAGTGTGGCGTGCAAAAGTATTCAGCCCCCCTGAGTCAATACTTTGTAGAACCACCTTTCGCTGCAATTACAGCTGCAAGTCTTTTGGGGTATGTCTCTACCAGCTTTGCACATCTAGAGACTGAAATTTCTGCCCATTATTCTTTGCAAAATAGCTCAAGCTCAGATTGGATGGAGAGCGTCTGTCAACAGCAATTTTCAAGTCTTGCCAGAGATTCTCAATTGGATTTAGGTCTGGACTTTGACTGGGCCATTCTAACACATGAATATGCTTTGATCTAAACCATTCCATTGTAGCTCTGGCTGTATGTTTAGGGTCATTGTCCTGCAGGAAGGTGAACCTCCGCCCCAGTCTCAAGTCTTTTGCAGGCTCTAACAGGTTTTCTTCCAAGATTGCCCTGTATTTGGCTCCATCCATCTTCCCATCAACTCTGACCAGCTTCCCTGTCCCTGCTGAAGAAACGCATATTCACAGCATGATGCTGCCACCACCATGTTTCACAGTGGGGATGGTGTGTTCAGGGTGATGTGCAGTGTTAGTTTTCCGCTACACATAGCATTTTGCATTTAGGCCAAAAACTTCAATTTTGGTCTCATCTGACCAGAGCACCTTCCTCCACATGTTTGCTGTGTCCCCCACATGGCTTGTGGCAAACTGCAAACGGGACTTCTTATGGCTTTTTTTCAACAATGGCTTTCTTTTTGCCACTCTTCCATAAAGGCCCGATTTGTGGAGTGCACGACTAATAGTTGTCCTGTGGACAGATTCTCCCACCTGAGCTGTGGATCTCTGCAGCTCCTCCAGAGTTACCATGGCTGCTTCTCTGATCAATGCTCTCCTTGCCCGGCCTGTCAATTTAGGTGGGTGGCCATGTCTTGGTAGCTTTGCAGTTGTGCCATACTCTTTCCATTTTCGGATGATGGATTGAACAGTGCTCCGTGAGATGTTCAAAGCTTGGGATTTTTTTTATAACCTAACCCTGCTTTAAACTTCTCCACAACTTTATCCCTGACCTGTCTGGTATGTTCCTTGGGCTTCATGATGCTGTTTGTCACTAATGTTCTCTAACAAACCTCTGAGGCCTTCACAGAACAGCTGTATTTATTCTGAGATTAGATTACACACAAGTGGACTCTATTTACTAATTAGGTGACTTCTGAAGGCAATTGCTTGCACTGGATTTTATTTAGGGGTATCAGAGTAAAGGGGGCTGAATACTTTTGCACGCCACACTTTTCAGTTTTTTATTTGTAAAAAAATTTGAAAACCATGTATCATTTTCCTTCCGCTTCACAATTATGCGCCACTTTGTGTTGGTCTATCACATAAAATCCCAATAAAATACATTTACATTTGTGGTTGTAACGTGACAAAATGTGGAAAAGTTCAAGGGGTATGAATACTTTTGCAAGCCACTGTACCTGCCACCTTGAAGTGCCTGTCTCAGGCAGAAATAATCTATTTGCAACCTTGACAGAAAGTTCGTTCTCAAGATGAATTTATGATCTCTATATTCTGACTAGCACTAAGATCCATTGTTCTAACAATGACCCTTCAGACTTTAGAGATACAGCATGCATATAGTCCCTTTGGCCAACTGAGTTCCTGCTGACCCACGATCACCCCTTACACTAGCACTACCTTACACACGAGGGACAATTTACGATTTACAGAAGCTAAATCACCCACAAACCTGCACGTCTTTGGAGTGTGAGAGGAAACTGGAGCACCTGGAGAAAACCCACGCAGTCTATGTTGAGAACGTACAAACCCCGAACAGACAGCATCCGTAGTCAGAATGGAACCCGGGTCTCTGTCGCTGTAAGGCAGCAACTCTACCGCTGCGCCTCCGTGCTGCCCATTATACCCTTTATGCTACTGTTTTCTAAACACCTCAATCATTCATTTTCAAACACGTGTAACTATTTATTTTAAGCAATTAAGCAATTCAACTGACAAAGAGGAGAATATTATCAATTTACAAATCCTTGTGATAATTTAGTTTTAACGCAATTGTGTTCTTTGAAATCCTTTAACTACAAAGTGTTTAATAAAGAGAGATCCTAGTCTAACTGTGATATACGGAGACCATGGATTGGGTGGATCGCACTGATCTGGAGAATGCTACTGGTAAAATTAAGAGGGAGTTATTTCAAGTTTTGACAATCAAAATCATTAACAACGACTGTTTGGTTTAAGGTAGACAAAAATGCTGGAGAAACTCAGCGGGTGAGGCAGCATCTATGGAGCGAAGGAAATAGGCGACGTTTCGGGTCGAGACCCTTCTCTCAATAGATTATTGTCACGTGTACGAGGAAACACTTTTTCTCACAGAGAGTGGTGAGTCTGTGGAATTCTCTGCCTCAGAGGGCGGTGGAGGCAGGTTCTCTGGATGTTTTCAAGACTGAGCTAGTTAGGGCTCTTAAAAGTAGCGGAGTCAGGGGATATTGGGAAAAGGCAGGAATGGGGTACTGATTGGGGATGATCAAATTGAATGGTGGTGCTGGCTCGAAGGGCCGAATGGCCTGCTCCTGCACCTATTGTCTATTGTCTATTGTCTACAATGAAAAGCTTTTGTTGCATGCTATCCAGTCAGTGGAAAGACAATACATGATTACAATCGAGCCATTTGCAATTTATAGATCCACGATAAGGGAATAACGTTTAGTGCAAGGTAAAGCCAGTAAAGTCTGATCAAAGACATTCCGAACGTCATCAATGAGGTAGATAGTACTTCAGCACAGCTCTCTGGTTGTGGTAGGATGATTCAGTTGCCTGATAACAGCTGGGAAGAAACTTCCCTGAATCTGGAGGTGTGCATTTTCACACTTCCATGCCTTTCGCTTGATGGGAGAGGGGGGAAGAGGGAAGAACTATGAGGCAGATAGTTTTAAAAATTGGAACTTGTTAGATTGATCGAAAGGTTATTTCATCGAAACCACATTTCATAGGTAAAACAATCTAGTATCTTCTGAATGGCTCCCTTAATTTTCATCAAAATCATTTAGAAAGCGAATAATTCACTTTGATGCAGTAATTTAGATAATGGTTTCAGTTTTTAATGATCCTGCAGATCCAAAAAAAAGATATTGAACCAAGCATATAGAATAATAAAAGCCATATTATTGAAGCTACTTTAAACTGTGCCATTGAGCTGATGATGTAGAATTGGATAAGGTTCTGTAACAGGAACAGAGCTCCATGTATTTCAGTGTGCGGCATGGTGGCACAGCGGTAGAGTTGCTGCCTAAAGGGTTTGTCCCACATGCCGATTTTCCCAGGCGACTGCCGGCATTATTGACTGACGTATCAGGTCACCGAAAAATTTGCGCCATGACGCGGCCTGATGACGTATTGACGTGCGGTGTTTTTTCAAGTGTCGCAAACAATTTTTTTTATCGCTGCTGGATTTTGAAAAGTTCAAAATCTTTTGGCGACACTGATATGACGCCAGCAGTCTCCGAATAAAATGGCCCTGTACAGTGCCAGAGACCCGGGTTCGATCCTGACTACGGATGCTTGTCTGTACGGAGTTTGTATGTTCTCCCGCGACCTGCGTGAGTTTTCTCCGGGTGCTCCGGTTTCCTCCCACACTCCAAAGATGTACAGGTTTGTAGGTTAATTGGCTTTGGCAAAATTGTAAATTGTCCCTAATATGTGTAGGATTGTGTGTTGGTGTGTGGGGTTCGCTGGTCGGCGTGGACTCGGTGGGCCGAAGGGCCTGTTTGAACGTTGTATCTCTAAACTAAACTAAACTAAACTAAACTGAAGAAGGTCTCGACCCGTAACATCACCTCCAGAGATGCTGCCTGTCCCACTGAGTTACTCCAGCATATTGTGTCCATCTTAAACTAAACTAAACTATTTCCCCTTTCAAGGAAGGTGTAGTCTTTCCTCCACTGTTCTCAGTTAACTAAACAACAGTTGCAAGTTTGTCTCCCTCATCATGAAAGCTGATGAATCTGGAATTAAATGCCAGTATTTGTCACGATGTACATGAAACTATCTGAATACAAAACAAATCAAAAGTGTGTTCACTTGGTACTTTCACCGGGAAAGAGATATCTGCCATTCTGCCATCATTGTTGGCGTGGACTCGGTTTTCAAGAGTCAAATCAAGTCACATTTATTTATATAGCACATTTAAAAACACAACTCTCGTTGACCAAAGTGCGTTACATTTGTTATAAGAATAAGAGAGAGTTAAATTTAGCTCTTAGGGCTAACAGAATCAAGGTATATGGGGAGAAAGCAGGAACGGGGCTCTGATTTAGGATGATCAGCCATGATCATATTGAATGGCGGTGCTGGCTCCAAATGGCCTAATCCTGCACCTATTTTCTATGTTTCTATGTTTCATTAGCTTGTTTGTCTCATTTCTGACTCCAGCCCAGTCAATGTGGTTTATACGGAAGATAGGCACAAAACGTTGGCGAAACTCAGCGAGTCATGCGGCATCTCTGGAGAAAAAGGATGGGTGACGTTCAGACTGAAGAAGGGCCCCGACCCGAAACATCATCCAGAGGTTCTGCCTGACCCGCTGAGTGACTCCAGCACTTTGCGTCCATCTTCGGCATACAGCAACATCTGCGGTTCCGCATTGCCTGCCTCCTCAGTCCATGGGCAATTTGGGATGGATAAAGGGTTGTCAACATGGTATAAGCAAATGATAACAAAATCACATACACAGCTCACTGGAAAACCATGCAACGCTCGACTGTAACTTGAATTACAATAATGTTGAGTGGAACTCAACCAGTTTTCACGAGCAATTAGCTCAGTCCCACGTAACTCATGCGTGACGGGCAGCGTGAAATTTCCTTTGCAGAAGGTTATTGCACCCATGATGTTTAGTTCCACTAAAACCAGTGGAACACAAGTCTGCAAACAGATCACGAAGCACAGGCACCAATAAATGCAGCATTTAACTCTGCCAATGGTGCATGAAATCTAAGGTTTAGTTTAGTTTAGAGATATTGTACGGAAACATGTCCTTCGGCTCACCATGTCCGCGCCGACCAGCGATCCCCCTGCGCTAGCACTCGGGACAATTTACAATCTTTACCAAAGGCCAATTAACCTACAAACCTGAGCTATATAGACACCAAATGCTGGAGTAACTCAGCAGGTCAGGCAGCATCTCTGGAGAAAAGCAATAGATGACATTTTGTGTCGAGACCCTTCATCAGACTGAGAGTCAGGGGAGAGGGAATCAGAACCCCATTTCTAATTCACGTCCTCCCACAATATCCAGACCCAGAAAATCCTCATTTCACCACCATCACTTCATGCATTGTTGTTGAGTATTTGAAACTCTGAAGAAGGGTCTTGATGTGATATGGTGCCTATTCCTTTTCTCCAGAGATGCTGCCTGACCCGCTGAGTTACTCCAGCACTTTGTGTCTATTTTTGGCTTAAAGCAGTTCCTTCTTATACAACTTACAAACCTGTATGTTTAGTTTAGAGATACAGCGTGGAAACAGGCCATTCGGCCCACCGAGTCCACACCGACCAGCGTTCCCTGCACATTAACACTACACTAGGGAGAATTTTACATGTAAATCAAGCCAATTAACCTACAAACCTGTACGTCTTTGAAGTGTGGGAAGAAACCGTAGATCTTGGAGAAAACCCACGCAGATCACGGTGAGAACGTACAAACTCCGCACGGACAGCACCCGTAGACAGGATTGAACCCGGATCCTGTACGCTGCAAGGCATCAACTCTACCGCTGCGCCACCGTGCTGCCCTGATGGCGATATTAGAAAATCAGTGAAGCTTCTAACTCCGCACCCATCGACAACAGAATTGGCTGCAATTATTCGACTGGGGAAAAAAAGTTACAATTCATACTTCATCAACTTGATGTATTCACAGCGAGATTTGCCAACCACAATCAACATTCATAATTAATGCTGTTTGACGGACAGAAATTATGACAAAGCCTTAACTTCCAGATTATTTTATTACATTGAAGTTGAGCAACAAATCTTCATTCATTTGAGTTACTGTTTCGCATAATGCATGTTCTGTTACGCATTGCAAAGCATATTTATATTGTAAAATAAATTATTTTCATTTCACAATATTTCATTTTCATTTTCTATTTTTCAAAAGAAAATTTGCTAATAAAGCTTGCCATATTCGAACAATTTTATTGATGCGGGAGATGGCCAGTATAACATAAATTAATAATATTTTGCCAGGAGCTCTGTATAATATAATAATCTGACTGCCACTCCAATCTTATTCCATTGTTCTTGAAGTCAATGAAATCTACAGAAATATTATCTGGGCATTTTTTAATACCAAATCTAATAAAAAGAATTGTGAAGCATAAAATCTAAATGTATGTTAGGAATTTCTTAAAGTAGATCTGGTACTGTGATGTCATTGAGTTATACAGTAGTCCTTTCATCCCAGTGTGACGAAGAGCCTGTTTCCACGCTGTATCTCTAAAGTCCAAAAAGCGTCAAATAATTCAAATATTTAAAAACAATGCAAATTATACACTTGAACCACTTAGCAACATGTAGAAATAATCAAATACAATTCAATCAATGATAGATACAGAAGCTGGAGTAACTCAGCGGGTCAGACAGCATCTCTGGAGAGAAAGAATAGGTGATGTTTCGGGATAAGAGCCTTCGTCTCGACTCGGAATGTTGCCTATTCCTTTCCATCACAGTTTAAGGATAAGGGGGAAATCTTTTAGGACCGAGATGAGGAAAACATTTTTCACACAGAGAGTGGTGAATCTGTGGAATTCTCCGCCACAGAAGGTAGTTGAGGCCAGTTCATTGGCTACATTTAAGAGGGAGTTAGATGTGGCCCTTGTGGCTAAAGGGATCAGGGGGTATGTAGAGAAGGCAGGTACAGGATACTGAGTTGGATGATCAGCCATGATCATATTGAATGGCGGTGCAGGCTCGAAGGGCCGAATGACCTACTCCTGCACCTATTTTCTATGTTTCTATGTTTCAAGAAGGAACTGCAGATGCTGGAAAATCGAAGGTAGACACAATTGCTGGAGAAACTCAGCTGGTCTGGCAGCATCTATGGAGCGAAGGAAATAGGAAATGCCTATTTCCTTCGCTCCATAGTTGCTGCCGTACCCGCTGAGTTTCTCCAGCAATTGTGTCTACCTCCAGAGATGCTATCTGACTCACATAATTTTGTGCCTACAGGTATCTTCGGTTTAAACCAGCCTCTGCAGTTCCTTCCTATACATTTAAATTAAGCCAATTAAATAAAAATCTGTTTGACCAAAGCATTTCCCTTTGCGTAACAGCTAATGTTTAGTATAGTTTAGTTTAGAGATACAGCGCGGAAACAGGCCCTTCGGCCCACCGAGTCCGTGACGACTGGCGATCCCCGCACACTAACACCATCCTACACACTAGGGGCAATTTACATTTATACCAAGCCAATTAACCTACAAACTTGTATGTCTTTGGAGTGTGGGAAGAAACTGAAGATCTCGGAGAAAACCTAAGCAGGTCATGGGGAGAACGTTCAAACTCCATACAGACACCAACCTGAGACTCTGGCGCTAAAAGGCAGCAACTCTACCGCTGCGCCACCGTGCCGCACAAATTACGAATTAAATATTTAATATGGTTTAATAAGTAGACAATAGACAATAGGTGCAGGAGTTAGGCCATTCGGCCCTTCGAGCCAGCGCCGCCATTCAATGTGATCATGGCTGATCATCCACAATCAGTACCCCGTTCCTGCCTTCTCCCCATATCCCCTGACTCCGCTATCTTTAAGAGCCCTATCTCGCTCTTTCTTGAAAGTATCCAGAGCCCTATCTCGCTCTCTCTTGAGAGCCTCCACCACCCTCTGAGGCAGAGAATTCCACAGACTCGCAACACTCTGTGTGAAAAAGTGTTTCCTCATCTCCGTTCTAAATGTCTTACCCCATATTCTTAAACTGTGGCCCCTGGTTCTTGACTCCCCCAACATCGGGAACATGTTTCCTGCCTCTAGCGTGTCCAAACCCTTAATAATTTTATTAAATTAATCATAAGTACTTCATTTATTTAATTAAATATAAGTACTTATAATTCACGTGTTATAAGTCACATATTAAATATTTTTTATCCAACATGATATGATGGTGGAACACTTGCCGAAGCAACATTCCTTATGTGAGAACGATTCCTGCTCTACATTCCAGAGGGAAGTTAATTCTTCGAGGTGACCTGAAGGCCAGAAAAGTCTTGACCCTCTGGCATACCACTCATACAAACATCACTACTTCAGTATCTGTTATACCTACATATCAGGTTAGAAACCAAAAATATTATTCAATATGTGAGTCCTCACTTGCATGCAAGTATCATGGAGGTCAAAGATCAGGTCAACCATGACTTCAAAGAACAGCAAAGTAGACCTGAAGATGCATGTGATGTTTCATAAGGAATAGTGGTAGAATTAGGCCATGAGGCCCATCAAGTCTACTCTGCCATTCAATCATGGCTGATCTATCTCTCCCTCCTAACCCAATTCTCCTGCCTTCTCCCCATAACTTCTGATACCCGTACTAATTAAATTAAATTAAATTTCTTTATTTATATAGCACATTTTTAGTCAACTTGCATTGACCCCAAAGTGCTTCACATAATTACATTCACACACACAGGCAAAGGTGGGTGAAGTGTCTTGCCCAAGGACACACACAGGCCAAAGGTGGGTGAAGTGTCTTGCCCAAGGACACAACGACAGTATGCACTCCAAGCGGGATTCGAACCAGCTACCTTCCGGTTGCCAGCCGAACACTTAGCCCATTGTGCCATCTGTCGTCCTAATCAAGAATCTATCCATCTACCTCTGCCTTAAAAATATCCACTGACTTGGCTTCCTCAGCCTTCTGTGGCCAAGAATTCCACAGATTCACCACCCTCTAAAGACATTCCTCCTCATCTCTTTCCTAAAAGAACGTCCTTTAATTCTGAGGCTATCACTTCTAATCCTAGACTCTCCCACTGGTGGAAATATCCTCTCCACATCCACTTCAGATGGAAGAAGGGTCTTGAAACAAAACGTCACCCATACCTTCTCTCCAGATAATGCTGCCTGTCCCGCTGGGTTACTCCAGCTTTTTGTGTCCATCTTCGGTTTAAACCAGCATCTGCAGTTCCTTCCATCACTGAAGAAGTTGTTGTTTCTTCTATTCCTCCAGCCAATCTTGGGGTCAGTCTCTATCTCTTTCTTGTGTTGTCATTGATTGTATTATGTTCTCCTTGCTCCAACACCTTATTCCTTAAACAGAGTGCGGGCATCGTTGGTCGACGCGGACTCTGTGGTCTGAAGGGCCTGTTTCTCAGGGTATGTGAGGGTGATGAATGTGTGGAGGCCAAGTCAATGGATATTTTTAAGGTGGAGATCGACAGATTCTTGATTAGTACAGGTCTCAGGTGGTGTGGGGAGAAGGCAGGAGAATGGGGTCGAGAGGGAGAGATGGATCGGCTATCTTTGAATGGTGGGATAGACTTGATGGGCTGAATGGCCTAATTCTGCGCCTAACACTTATGGACATATCTTATTCTGGGACCAATGTGTGGGGATCGCTGGTCGGCGCGGACTCAGTGGGCCAAAGGGCCTGATTCCTGGGATGTCAGGACTTTCATATGAAGAAAGAATGGATAGACTCGGCTTGTACTCGCTAGAATTTAGAAGATTGAGGGGGGATCTTATAGAAATGTACAAAATTCTTAAGCGGTTGGACAGGCTAGATGCAGGAAGATTGTTCCCGATGTTGGGGAAGTCCAGAACAAGGGGTCACAGTTTAAGGATAAGGGGGAAATCTTTTAGGACCGAGGTGAGAAAAACATTTTTCACACAGAGAGTGGTGAATCTGTGGAATTCTCTGCCACAGAAGGTAGTTGAGGCCAGTTCATTGACGATATTTAAGAGGGAGTTAGATGTGGCCCTTGTGGCTAAAGGGATCAGGGGGTATGGAGAGAAGGCAGGTACAGGATACTGAGTTGGATGATCAGCCATGATCACATTGAATGGCGGTGCAGGCTCGAAGGGCCAAATGGCCTACTCCTGCACCTATTTTCTATGTTTCAATGTTTCTATGATTCCATACTGTATTTCCAACCTAAACTAAACTAAACTAAACTGAAACTAACTTATCCCTTCACAGCGGAAACAATCGAGACCCTGTCCTTGCAGTATCATTTTCTTTCATAGGTTCACGTGCTTTCAAAGTACATAACCTTCATTATTGCATCCTAAACTATTCATTCCTTGCTATTGCCCAATTCAACCTTGGTGGCGTCCTGCTCCTCAGGCCTTGAATTCCCATCAATGAATTTCAATTGAAATATAAATCAAATCTATAATATCTTGCATATGGGGGATGAGATTTACGATTTCTGTCATCTAACTCAACTGATCACACCCAACCATGAGCATAAACACCTGATTTAGTGACTAGAAATACCTTGACATTTGCTCCATAAATATATGTCAACGAATCCAATTTTTATCTCTTTCGGAACAAGCAGATTAAGTGTTATTGATTTACTGGCCTAAGAAATGAAGTTTATTTCAACAGTATTCAAACCCAACTGGCTGTAATAAATTATTGTGAGGCAGAGTCAGGTGGTTATTATGAATGTCTCCCTCATTTCAAATGGATGTATGGAATCGGAGGTATCTTTTAGTAGCTATTTCAAGAAGAATTTACAATGAATTTTATTCCTGTAGGAAACTTGTGCATTAATCTGGTGTTATTCTTTTTGCAGGTAGACAAAAGTGCTGGAGAAACTCAGCGGGTGCGGCAACATCTATGGGGCGAAGGAAATAGGCAACGTTTCGGGCCGAAACCCTTCTTCAGATCCTTCTTCAGTTATTCCTTTTGAGGTATTTCTATGTTGCCCCATCTTTTTGTGGGAACTATAATCACACCCAGATAGAAAGTGGGAGCTTCCATTTGTATATCACGGACAATATGAACACTGAGCCATGTCCATTTTGAATTGCCTGTCCCGAACTATAAATATATTATTTCAAACTTTGTTAGATTTGAATGTTCAACCTCGAATCTTCTTTAAAACCTTCGGGCGGCACAGTGGTGTAGTGGTAGGAGCTACCATTTACAGCGTCAGAGACCCGGGTCCGATCCCGACACAGGTTTGATCCCGGCTAGGGGTGCTGTATGTACGGAGTTTGTACGTTCAACAGAGTTTGTACGTTCAACAGAGTTTGTACATACAACATCCCCAGCCGGGATCAAACCCGTGTCTCTGACGCTTGCTTGGGCTTTCTCTGAGATCTTCAGTTTCCTCCCGCACTCCAAAGATGTATTGGTTTGTAGGCTAACTGGCTTGGTGTACATGTAAAATTGTCCCTAGTGTGTGTAGGGCAGTGTTAATGTGCAGGGGATCAAACCCAGGTCTCCAGCGCTGCATTTGCTGTAAGGCAGCAACCCTACCTCTGCGCCACCGTGCCGCGCATAAATATGATGATATGATATGATCTTCTTCTTCTTTTCGTGTCTTTGAAGCTGGTTGGCTATATGACAGTTTCCCATTCCTTTACACAGTCCTTTGCGTTTTTATTGAACACTGCAAGATCCTTTGGGCTGCACTGGTTGGGTAGTAGGGGGCAGACAAGGCAGTGCTGCATTGTATGGTCCTCTTCTCCACATTCACAGGTGGTTTGGCCAGTTTCATAGCCCCATCTGGCCATGGCGGCTTTTGATCGCCCTGTTCCTGTTCTCAGGCGGTTGAGCGTCTTCCACTGGACCCATGGTGCTTCTGAGCCCGGAGGGAGGGCTTCAGAAGGAGGGATACCCATGTCAGTAGGAGGGGGGTCGTCCTCAAGCCTTTTTGTCCATAGTTAATAATAATAATACTGGATGGGATTTATATAGCGCCTTTCTAATACTCAAGGCGCTTTACATCGCATTATTCATTCACTCCTCAGTCACACTCGGTGGTGGTAAGCTACTTCTGTAGCCACAGCTGCCCTGGGGCAGACTGACGGAAGCGTGGCTGCCAATCTGCACCTACGGCCCCTCCGACCACCACCAATCACTCACACACATTCACACACATTCACACACAGGCAAAGGTGGGTGAAGTGTCTTGCCCAAGGACACAACGACAGTATGCACTCCAAGCGGGATTCGAACCGGCTACCTTCCAGTTGCCAGCCGAACACTTAGCCCATTGTGCCATCTGTCGTCCGAAAATAGTTGGAGTCTGGTTTCTTCCCGTGATGCTATTAGGGGCTGGACATGGCTGAGAAAGCTTCTCCTGGACTTCAGCCGTTGGGCCGGGGGTACACGTCCGTAGAGGAGGTGGCGTTCATCACTGATATGATATGATGAATATACATGAAATAGAAGTGTGAAAACGCACACCTTCAGTTTCACAGACAGTTTAATCTCAGCTATTATCAGACAACTGAACCAACTAGGGAGCAGTCCTGAACTACTATCTACCTTCTTGGAGATCCTCGGTCTCTTTGATTGGACTTTACTGGACTATATCTTGAACCAAATGTCATTCACATTATTCCTTTAATCATGTATCTGTACACTGTGGATGGCTCAATTGAAATCGCGCATTACCTTTCCGCTGTCTGGTTAGCACGCAACAAAACGCTTTCACAACACGTGACAATAAACTAAACTAAACTACGCTACTGTAAATCACATTGAAATTATTCTACCTTTTGGCTATTGTTAAGAAAGGCCTCCAGGTCTGTTTATCCTCTTGCCATCCAAGACCAGTAATGAGATGGGTCACAGCTAAACCAAGGAGAACTAATGAGTTGAATGATTCCATCCTCATAATTTATCAGTGGGTACGACCTTATGGTTTAATGATGCACAAGTTAATTTACCTGACAACGCTGCATGTATATTCTGCTGAGAGCAGATTGAGGTCAATTGGAGAGTAGATATATAGTACCAGAGACTTCTAAATGTTTGCTGGTCAAATGTAACTATCCTGGCAGAAACCCTGAAGTATATTGATACATCAGAACAGCCTATTGATGGATGTGGCTTCGAAAATAACATGAAGAAGGGCTTCCATCCTTCAGTGTAGGATAGAACTGTTGACAATAGACAATTGTCAATAGACAACAGGTACAGTTGATGCTGAGTTAAACCAAAGATAGACACAAAAAGCTGGAGTAACTCAGCGGGACAGGCAGCATCTCTGGAGAGAAGGAATGGGTGACGTTTCAGGTCGAGACCCTTCTTCAGAATTGGTAACCTTTCGGGTCAGACTAGTCTGACGAAAGGTCTCGACCCAAAACGTCATCCATTCCTTCTCTCCAGAGATGCTGGCTGCCCCGCTGAGTTCCTCCAGCATTTTGTGTCTGTCTTCCATCCTTCTGCTGAGGTTAGGCAGCGGTATCGTAGTTTAATTTAGTTTACCAGCGTGGAAACAGGCCCTTCGGCCCACCGAGTCCACGCCGGCCAACGATCCCCGCACACTAACTATCCTCCACTAGGGACAATTTTACATTTACACTAAGCCAATTAACCTACAAACCTGTCTGCCTTTGGAGTGTGGGAGGAAACTGAAGATCTCGGAGAAAACCCACGCAGGTCACAGGGAGAAGGTACAAACTCTGTACAGACAGCACCCGTAGTCAGGATTGAACCGGGGTCCCTGGCGCAGCAAGGCAGCAACTCTACCGCTGCGCCACCGTGCCGTCCCTCAATTCAGTACCAAGGACTTTTAAATGTTTGCTGGAGAAAAGTAACTATCCTGGCAGTAACCCTGAAGTAGATTGATCAAAGCAGAACAGCATATTGTGGTTTTGAGATCTTCAGTTCCGAGATCTTCGGTTTCCTCCCACACTCCGAAGACGTGCAGGTCCGTAGGTTAATTGACTTGGTATAAGTGTAATCTGTCCCTAGTGTGTGTAGGGTAGTGTTAATGTGCGGAGTTCGCTGGTCGGTGTGAACTCGATGGGCAGAAGGGCCTGTTTCCGCGCTGTATCTCTCCTAAACTAATATAGCGGCACAAGAGAAATGAATGAAACTAAAAACCAACAATGTTTTTTTAACGAAGCGTTTAAGAGGTGTCGTGAGACAATAGAATACTTTATATTTTCTTCCACAATTTGTTGCCTTTTAATGAGGTTATTTGGATGAGAAAGGAACAAATGTAACACTGACTTTCAAAGAGAAAACAGAGAATTATAAGGTCATAAGTGATAGAGGCAGAATTAGGCCATTCGGCCCATCAAGTCTACTCTGCCATTCAATCATGGCTGGTCTATCTTTCCTTCCTAACCCCATTCTCCTGCCTTCTCCTCATAACCACTGACACCCTGAAGATTGCACTGGTATATATAATAAACAGCATCTGTCTCGTCAACTCAAGTCTTCATTGCACCTCCAAATTCATCCCATATTTTGACATAATCACAGCACCTAGAATATCTACAATGAGTTAACAGCATAGACAAGCCACTCGCACTCAAATCGCCTGACAATGACTACATCTGTCACCGGGCCTAACCAATGTTTATGGCCCGAAGATATATTGGTTATCTGACAAATTAATGTTCAAACGGACATGAACTGGAGAATGTTATGATAAGTTCAGAGAGAAGCAGGAGAACAGAGTTCCATCTTGAATGTGAAACAAAGTCCCTCGAGGCCTTCATCAGCTGCTTTGTTTTCTGATGGTATTTAGAGTGATAGAGTAGGACTTTCATCAGACCTGATTGAAACTGATGAATAAATGCTCAGTCAGAACACTGATTTCCCCAAAGATGCTGAATGTGGTCGACAACATTTGCAGTTACCGATGATGGATATTGCTGCAGCAGCAGCAGATCAAATGGAACAATCGCACCAGAAGGTAAATACCATTAAACTCTTGCCTTTCAAAAATGGAAGCTGGTTTGATCTCTGTCCTTGAACGTAACTAGAATGTGCACCTTCGGCAATATCCCCCAGAGCGTCACGTCCCACACAGATACACAAAAGGACACATAGGTCAGCACGGTGGCTTGCAGCGTCAGAAACCCGGGTACGCTACCGACTACGGGCGTGTGTTTGAACCCGTGACCTGCGTGGGTTTTCCTCAAGGAGCTCCAGTTTACTCCTGCAGACCAAAGACGTGCGGGTTTGCAGGCTAATTGGCTTCGGTAAAAATTGCAAGTTGGCCCTGGCGTGTGTTAGCGCACAGGGATCGCTGGGCGATTTTTTGGTCGGGACCCCGAAACGTCACCCATCCACGTTCTCCAGAGAAACTGCCTGGTCTGTTGAGAGACTCCAGCACCTTGTGTCCTTTTGTGTATTAGCCAGAAACCGAGATCTTCGGTTTCCTCCCACACTCCAAAGACGTACAGGTTTGTAGGTTAATTGGCTTGGTAAATGTAAAAATTGTCCCTAGTAGGTGTAGGATAGTGTTAATGTGCGGGGATCGCTGGTCGGCATGGACCCGGTGTGCCAAAGGGCCTGTTTCCGCACTGTATCTCTAAACTAAATTAAAGTCTTCAGTTTCTTGTTTCTACATTGTTCCCACACAGGTACACATCAAGTTCAAGTGAGTTTATTGTCATGTGTCCCTGTATAGGACAATGAAATTCATGCTTTGCTTAAGCACACAGAAAATAGTAGGCATTTACTACAAAACAGATAAATGTGTCCATATACCATGATATAAATATATACACACATGAATAAATAAACTGGTAGTGCAAATAACAGAAAGTGGTTGCTAATAATCAGAGTTTTGTCCGAGCCAGGTTTAATAGCCTGATGGCTGAGGGGAAGTAGCTATTCCTGAACCTGGTTGTTGCAGTCTTCAGGCTCCTGTACCTTCTACCTGAAGGTAGCAGGGAGATGAGTGTGTGGCCAGGATGGTGTGGGTCCTTGATGATGCTGCCAGCCTTTTTGAGGCAGCGACTGCGATAAATCCCCTCGATGGAAGGAAGGTCAGAGCCGATGATGGACTGGGCAGTGTTTACTACTTTTTGTAGTCTTTTCCTCTCCAGGGCGCTCAAATTGCCGAACCAAGCCACGATGCAACCGGTCAGCATGCTCTCGACTGTGCACCTGTAGAAGTTAGAGAGAGTCTTCCTTGACAATCCGACTCTCCGTAATCTTCTCAGGAAGTAGAGGCGCTGATGAGCTTTTTTGATAATTGCGTTAGTGTTCTCGGACCAGGAAAGATCTTCAGAGATGTGCACCCCCAGGAATTTGAAGTTCTTGACCCTTTCAACCATCGACCCGTTGATATAAATGGGGCTTCCATGATCCAAAGTAGCAAGAGAGACATGAGTTAAATCTGCACACCATTCATCTACTTTATCTGGTTGATCTTTGCGGGATCTGAAGAGTTTCTATTGTGGGGATAAGACAGGAGCTAGTGACATTCCACACATTTCAGTGACATTTCACACATACCAGTTGATATGGCCTTGTGGACCATGAATGGAGGAGAGGCCCGTGACACTGGTGCCTGACAGTTTGCAGGTTGCACACATTTCCAGTGATACTTTAAGTAAGGGCTCCAGCATGGGAACCGGCCCTTCGGCCCACCGAGTCCACGCCCTATGAACTAGTGCCATCTTTCACATTTGGGACAATTTACATTGACACCAAAGCCAATTAGCCTACAAACCCTGTACGCCTTTTGGGGTGTGGGAAGAAACCGGGGGGCACCCGGAGAAAACCCACGTGGTCACAGGGAGAACGTACAATCTCCGTACAGACAGCAGCTGGAGTGAGGATTGAACCCGGGTCCCTGGCGCTGTTAAGCAGCAACTCTACCGCTGCACCACCATGCTGCACCTTGCCTTCGGAGTCAAACAAGAATACAATTGACTTCTGCAGATTGCCGCTTATGTGTAGGATAGTGCTAGTGTGGTCGCTGGTCAGAGTGGACCCGGTGGGCCGAAGGGCCAGTTCCCACGCTGGAAAATCTAAAGTCTAATGTCAAGGTTGAAGACACATCATTCAACCAAGCAAAGAGCTCTATATTTAACTTTTTGGTATGAACCATGCGTTCGGCTGGCAACCGGAAGGTAGCCGGTTCGAATCCCGCTTGGAGTGCATTCTGTCGTTGTGTCCTTGGGCAAGACACTTCACCCACCTTTGCCTGTGTGTGAATGTGTGTGAGTGATTGGTGGTGGTCGGAGGGGCCGTAGGCGCAGATTGGCAGCCACGCTTCCGTCAGTCTGCCCCAGGGCAGCTGTGGCTACAGAAGTAGCTTACCACCACCGAGTGTGACTGAGGAATGAATGAATAATGCGATGTAAAGCGCCTTGAGTATTAGAAAGGCGCTATATAAATCCCATCCATTATTATTATTATTATCTAGCAATCCCTGCACATTAACGTTATCTACACACACTAGGGCCAATTTATAATTCTACCAAGTTAATTAACCTATAAACCTGTACGTCTTTCATGTGTGGGAGGTAACCAGAGATCCCGGAGAAAACCCACGCAGGTCATGGAGAAAACGTGCAAACTCCGTACAAACAGCACCCGTTGTCAGGATCGAACCCGGGTTTCTGGCGCTGTAAGGCACCAACTCCACCACTGCGCCACCATGCCGCCCTTAATGCATGCATGATAGAAGTTGTAAATGTTCCTAGCGTGTAGGATAGTGTTAGTGCATGGGGATCGCTGGTCAGTGTGGACTCTGTGGGCCAAAGGGCCTGTATCTTAAACTAAAAATACTTTAAAAAGTTGATATAGATCACAGCAAACACCAGAAGCAGTTGGGGACCCAAACAATTTTCCAATTCCTTGCTGACCACCCTACTTTTAATCATTTTTCAACTGTCTCTCTCTTCTTCCAAGAAGATGCCCTTTTGTTTCATTTGAAAGAATGAACACCTACAGAAGATGCAATTGTTGGTGCAGAACAAATTATTTTGACTGTAAATTATAGAAATGTATTTGTGCAGTGAGCATGAAATCTAAACTGATGTGTTTCGTAGTCTATGGATGGTACAATATTCACCACAAACTGTAACAATCTCCATCTCACATTGTGGCTAATATCCTGAGTCTGAAGAAAGGTCTTGACCCAAAATGTCACCTAATCTTTCCATCCACGGATGCTGCCTGACCTGCTGAGTTGCTCCAGCACTTTGTGTTTTACTCAAGATCCGAGCATCTGCAGTTCAATTAAACATTAAATATTCCACCGGGTGGCGCAGCGTGTTAGTCCTTTTGCCTTTTTTTATTTTTAGTATGTCTAAACGTATATTTTAGTGTGGGGGGTGGCGGGGGGGAATAAGGGGAAACCGTTTTTCAGTCACTTACCTCGACGGAGATGCGACTTTTCTCTTTGTCTCATCTTCGCCCTCCTTGCGGCCTAAAAACTGGTTTGGTCCGTCCTTTCTCGGAGACCAGCCCAGAACTCCAGCAGCAGGTGCGGCTGACTTACCATCGTGGGGTGGGGTGGGGCGATCCCTTGTCGGGGATCGCCAGAAGAAGTGCTCTGATCGCCGGTCTGCGGCCTATAACATTGTGAAGCCGCGGTCTCCGATAAGATTCGGGAACTGCAAGCGTGGAGTGTGTGTTCCGATCCGTCCCGACGTCGGAGTTTCGATCATCCCGATGAGAGGGCTTGTACATCAACCGTCCGTAGCGGCAACTAGGGAGCGTTCGTGGCCCCGACCACGGGTGAACGAAAGAGGAAGATTGGCTGAATGTTATTGCTTTCCATCACAGTGAAGAATGTTTATGTTGAATTCTATTGTGTATTGTACTCATTTTGATTGTATGCCCTCATGCTAACTCATTTCACGGAACCTTAATTGGCGCATGTGACAAATTGGCTCATGTGACAAATAAATTCCTTCTGTCAGCAATATCTTTTTTTTCTGGTTTTCTTTTTCTGGTTCCTTTATTGTCACGGGAACCAAAGGTAACTAGAACCATGTTTTTTTGCGTACAGATCAGTGCGAGTATTGCCATACATAAAGACAATCCCCGATTAGGATCATAAGTTCATGAGATCCAGGAGCAGAACTAAGCCATTAGGCTCATCAAGTCTACTCATGGCTGACCAACCTTTCCCACTCAACTCTATTCTCCTGCCTTTGCCCCATAACCCCTGACAGCCGTACCAAACTAAGCATCCCGTGCGTGGAAGCCAGCGCATCCTTCCTCAGATACGGTGCCCAAAATTGCTCACAATATTCTAAATGTGGCCTTACCAGCACCTTATAGAGCATTACATCCCAGTTTTTGTAATCAAGCCCTCTTAAAATAACTGCTCGCATTTAGTTTGGCTACAGGCCCCTTAACATCCGCCAGTGTTGCCGACTATCCTCTTTCTGGTGACCGCTGCTCGGGGGTGAACGGGAGATGATCCTCCAACACACTCCAGGCAGAGTTCCCCCCATTCCACGAGCAGCTGCCTGTCGGGCTTTGGAAACCGCCCGCACAGCCATCTTAATACCAAAAGCTTGACATCTAAGATACATTCCCCACCTCATTTAACACATTACAGCTCATTACAACATGAGTGGTGGGGCGGTACAGTGGCGCAGCGGTAGTTTTGCTGCCTTGCAGTGCCGGAGACCTGAGTTCGATCCTGACTACAGAGTTTGTACGCTCTCCCCGTGACCTGCGTGGGTTTTCTCTGAGATCTTCAGTTTCTACCCACTCTCCACAAAGACGTACAGGTTTGTAGGTTAATTGGCTTGGTATAAGTATAAATTATCCCTGGTATGTGTAGGAAAGTGCCAGTGTGTGGGGATCGCTGGTCGGCATGGAGCCGATGGGCCGAAGGGCCTGTTTCCGTACTGTGTCTCCAAACTAAACTAAAACTCAGGATGGTCTCAGTTATTGTCAGATGTATTAATGGGTTCCCTTGGAAGAAAATTAGTAATTGCGGGACAGGCAGCCTCTCTGGAGAGAAGGAATAGGTGGTGATTCGGGTGGAGACCCTTCTTCAGTCGGGAGGAATTTCTCTCCAGAGATGCTGCTTGTCATGCCCGGTTCCTCCAGCATTTTCTGGCTACCTTTGGTTTAATCCAGCATCTGCAGTTCCTTCCGACACAAAGTAGTAATTGCTATGTGCTCCCTATGTTATTTGAACTATTCTTCTGCGTTCAACATTGTGCTCATCTTTTCCTCTTAAAGATTCAGGTGTAGGAAGTAAAATGCAATTTGCTTTCAAACTCTGGTTCTCCAATTAAAGTTCCTGCTTGGTGGAGCCAGCCCCTACCAATATTCATTATCTATGCACTCCTCTGCAATGCCAGTCACTATTCAGCTACAATACTAATTGGATTCTCTGAAGAAAAACAGAGATTTATTACATTCACCTCTTTCAGCAGAAATTAGTTCCCATCGAATCGTCAATATAAATTATGCTTTCCTATCTTCTGAAGCAGTGTTTGTAAAATTATTTGCATTCCTTTTCTTTCCTGATATTTATTCATAAGTAATACATTAAAGTTATTGCCATTGCAACCGCGTTTGATGTTTGCAACATATTTCACATTGTGCTGTGGAACTTTCCTTAAGCCAAACTTCATTAACAATTGTCTTGTTAAAATGGCAGACTGTTGAAGCATATATGGTGGGTTTTCTTTTACATAGATAGATAGATAGATAGACAGACAATAGGTGCAGGAGGAGGCCATTCAGCCCTTCGAGCCGGCACCGCCATCCATTGTGATCATGGCTGATCGGGTCCTATCAATAACCCGTGCCTGCCTTCTCCCCATATCCCTTGCCTCCACCAGCCCCTAGAGCTCTATCTAACTCTCTCTTAAATCCATCCAGTGATTTGGCCTCCACTGCCCTCTGTGGCAGGGAATTCCATAAATTCACAACTCTCTGGGTGAAAACGTTTTTTTTCTCACCTCAGTCTTCAATGACCTCCCCTTTAATCTAAGACTGTGGCCCCTGGTTCTGGACTTGCCCAACATTGGGAACATTTTTCCTGCATCTAGCTTGTCCAGTCCTTTTATAATTTTATATGCTTCTATAAGATACCCCCTCATCCTTCTAAACTCCAGTGAATATTCTGTTTTATACAGCAACTCTTGAGCGTTAATCACTATACCGATGGCTTCCTCTCTCCTAAGATAAGCACAAAATGCTGGAGTAGCTCAGGGGGACAGGCAGCAGCTCTTGAGTGAAGGATTGGGTGGCGTTTCGGGTCGGGACCCTTCTTCAGTCTGACCACACACATCACCCATCCTTTTCCTCCGGAGATGCTGCCTGTCCCGCTGGGTTTCTCCAACATTTTGTGTCCATCTTCGATCGAGACCCTTCTTCAGGGGGGAGAGAAGCTGGAGATATGGAAGGGTACAAAGAGCATGCGAGATGTGAAAAGGCCAGATCGATGATCGAGGAATTGTAGAATGGTTCATTGCGAAGGTGACAACGAGGTGTGCAAGTAGTAAAATGAATCAGGAGGGCAGTGAAACTAGTTGGAGAACTCTGGTGGGGGATGGAGGGAAAGCAAGGGTTAATGGAACTTGGAGAAATCAAGACTCCTACCACTAGGGTGTAAGCTGCCCTAGTGAAATATGAGGTGCTATTCCTTTCATTTCATCTCTGACCCATTGTCATTGCACTCAGCCAGCTGTTTGAAGAATATTAGGCAGATCTGGCTTGTTAAGTAAGTCTAGACTTAGTGTGTGGAGTAGACCAGCAAACAGCGCAGCTCGTCATTTTCGACTGCGCTGTCCACCGCCCCCTGGTGGAGGGGTAGACCTCACGGCCCTCTACAACAGCGCATTGAACTGGCTACAGCACCTGGAGGCCGTTACATAACCTCTGCTGCCTCAAATGCAAGAAGAAGAAGTTTAGTTTAGTTTAGTTTAGTTTAGTTTAGTTTAGTTTAGTTTCGAGATACAGTGTGGATACAGGCACTATGGCCACTATGGTCTGCGCCACCCAAACACTCGTTTTATCCTACATATTAAGGACAATTTACAGATGCCAGTTAAACTACAATCCTGCACATCTTTGGAAAGTAGGAGCATACCAGAGGACCCGGAGAAAATAGACAGAGTCTTAGGGAGAACGTACAAACTCCGTACAGACAGCACCCGTAGTCTGGATTGAACCGGGGCCTCTGGTGCTGTAAGGCAGCAACTCTACCGCTGCACCACTGTACCACCCTTGCTGCAGCTTAGCAGACCTGAAACCATTATCGTCAATGCCTTAACATTACTTATTTCTATCCTACTATTCTTTTCTATCAAATACGTCTCAAAGGAATGCGAATGTGGGTGGGTGTGAAGGCTCCTTAACTAACCCCTGTGCAAGTGACAAAACCTGCAAGCATAATCTGGAAGTTATGATTAGAAGTCTGCAGCCCATCCTTGACGGCTCATTAGGGGAGAGAGACCTTCGCAGGCAAGATCCTGCTGGTAGTTGGTCTGGTTTACATCCATCAAATCAGCTCCAACCCACGCCACCTCGTACATGGAGGAGAATTAAGGAAGTGAAATAGATACATCAGTATTTTTGAAACATTCTGCAAGGGGAGGACACCCTCTTGTGGAATTGTAGACTGGTAATATTAAGAAATAAGCTTTAGTTTAGTTTCGGGATAAAGTATGAAGTCGGCCCGCAGAGTCTACACCGACCATCGATCACCTGTACATTAGTTCTATGTTGTCCCAAACTTCACATCCTACACGCTCGCTGACAATGTGCAGTAGGCAATTAACATACAAACCTGAAGGTAGACACAAAATGCTGGAGTAACTCAGCGGGACAGGAAGCCTGTCCCGCTGAGTTACTCCAGCATTTTGTAGAGAAGGAATGGGTGACGTTTCAGGTCGAGACCCTCTTCATTCTGATGGCAGGGGAGTGGGTGGGACAGAGATAGAATGTAGGCAGAGGCAGTAAGGCTGGTGGGAGAACTGGGAAGGGGGAGGGGATGGAGAGAGAGGGAAAGCAAGGGCTATTTGAAGTTAGAGAAGTCAATGTTCATACCGCTGGGGTGTAAGCTGCCCAGGTGAAATATGAGGTGCTGTTCCTCCAATTTGCGCTGGGCCTCACTCTGACAGTGGAGTAGGCCCAGGACAGAAAGGTCAGAATGGGAATGGGAGGGGGAGGGGGAGCTAAATGCAACACCTGCATGTCTTTGGAATGACATGCACGCACAAACACACACGCATTTCACACCTGCAATCGTGAGGAAGATACAGGAGCCTGAAAACTGTAACGTCCAGGTTCAGGAACAGCCTCTTCCCACCAGCCATCAGGCTATTAAACACTACAACCTCCAAATAAGCTCCTAACAACGTAGACTTGGGGCATTGGTTTGGTGTTTTTGCACTATTATTGTTTGTTTATTTTTCATGTGTACATGTGTTTGTAATTTTTTATTTATATATATACACATATGTGTGTGTGTGAGTGCGTGCGTGTGCGTGCGCTTGTGTGAGTGTGTGTGTGTGTGTGTGTGTGTGTGTATGTGTGTATACAGGTATGTATATGTGTGGATGTGTATTTGATTTAATTCATTTATTGATTTGATTGATTTGATTTGATTGATTTGATTTAATTTATTGTCATTGTCTTCAATGAAGAGACAATATTATTTTTCCCTTACAGTCATACAAAAAAAAACACAAACACAAAACACAGCAGTCCACAGTATATGTGAGTATGTTATCTAATCACACACTGAACTTTGTTTTCTCATGTGAAATATTGTTCACAGTGTACTATGTTTACATATTCTGTTGTGCTGCTGCAAG
Organism: Amblyraja radiata; assembly: GCF_010909765.2. Lineage (NCBI taxonomy): Eukaryota > Metazoa > Chordata > Chondrichthyes > Rajiformes > Rajidae > Amblyraja > Amblyraja radiata. Next base: position 3,895,826 of record NC_045987.1, on the reverse strand, counting down.
TAAGAATTTCATTGTTCTATCTGGGACACATGACAATAAAACACTTGTTTTCAACCGATATAATCAGTATTCCTTACCCGAGAAACTTTTGTTTCAAAACTCCGGTACATGACTTTGAATTTTGATATTCTCGTTCCTTTATACTTGTGCCATGTTTTACATTGATTGCGGAGACAACTGAACAGCTCGGCAACGTTTTGTGTTCACATTTATCTGCTGGGCACGTATTTTTCTCTGCCTGCTCACACTCTACTAGAACTGAGCAACAGTGCCTCTCTGATGACAGAAGTCCACGACATGACAAACAGCGAATTAGCAACGGGACAGTAAAGCATCAGTTTTTATTTTGGAGCACAAGAGCCAGAACAAAAAAAAAACAAAAAAAATTCTCTCTTTAAGTTGTAACTGCAGACAAGTGATGATTGGAAAGGAGAAGTTTGCCTTTGATGCTGACAGGATTTGCATTATAGACAGTGATGGGTGTACAAAGTCAACGAAACCATCGTCTGAAAACCAGTTGCACTGAGGAAAAGCAGATTCCAATTGACACATTCTTCTTTCGCCTGCATTAATAAGCAAATCTGACAGCATGTAGTACGATATGATTTGCGCGCGACCATTTTCCATGAAATGTGTTTTCGCTGAAAGAAGAATAATAGATGACTTAGAGTTGTGCCTTCTTCCTCAACCAGTAAATCACAGGCCTTGTACAATAATGTACTCTCTCAGTGATTGATAACCCAATTGAAATTCAGCCAAAGGTTGTACATGAATTTTATATGATGTTTTATTTTTTAGTTTTAGAGGTACAGCGTGGAAACGTGTGGCCCCCCACAATATCTTATAGTCTTTACAGAAACATAAATGATTAATTTACTAATTTTTGCCATTACATTTATTTTGAGGGTGACACAAATGACTGGTTGAAATTCTGACTTTTTTTGTGAGGTTTAACATTTGGTGACATGCTTTGAAATATACTGAAGTCGGGGGCAACTGCAGATGCTGGTTAGAACCGAAGACTGACACATAAAGCTGGAGTAACCCACACCATCCTGGCCACACACTCATCTCTCCGCTGCCTTCAGGTAGAAGGTACAGGAGCCTGAAATCTGCAACATCCAGGTTCAGGAATAGCACCTTCCCCACAGCCATCAGACTATTAAACTCAACTCAAACAAAAATCTGAACTTTAATAGCCTATTGCACTTTATATGCTTATTTGATAGATAGATAGATATGCCTTTATTGTCATTCAGACCGAAGTCTGAACGAAATTGCAGCAGTCATACATATCATACAATAAAAACAACAATAAACACATATTAACATCCACCACAGTGAGTCCACCCAGCATCTTCTCACTGTGATGGAGGCAAATGTCTTAGGTCTGCAGTCTCTTCCCTCCTCTTCTCCCTCTGCGCTGAGGCGATACCCCCCGGGCGATGTTATAAATCAGTCCCGCAGCTCAAACACCGCGGCCCGGGGTGGTCGAAACTGCCGCCCACCAGTCCTGCAGACGCAGCCGCTGGCCCGTGGCCGAACCCCGGACAATATATATTCAATGGTGTATGGGCACACTGATCTGTTCTGTATTTATTTATGCCCACAATATTCTGTTGTGCTAAAGCAAAGCAAGAATTTCATTGTCCTATCTGGGACACATGACAATAAACTCTCTTGAACTTGAACTTGGGTCAGGTAGCACCTCTGGAGAAAAGGAATGAGTGACGTTTCGGATCGAGACCCTTCTTCAGATTGAGAGTCAGGGGAAAGGTGAATGGGAGATATCTCGATGGTACTTAGGAGAAATTGAATGGAAGATATTCAAAAAGATATTAAAAAATAATCAAAAAATGCAGGGTATGCAATAGACTATTGTTGGCTGTGGGATAGGTAACAACAAGTTATACAGACACAGGAACTTAACAGAACGACAGTAAAACTAATACGATGACCAGGGTGGGGGAGGGACAGAGAGAGAGGGGATGCAAGGGTTTTTGACACTACTTGAATCAATATTCATACCGTGTAGCTAGGAGCTGCAGACGCTGGTTTAAACCGAAGATAAACGCAAAATGCTGGAGTAACTCAGCGGGACAGGCAGCATCTCTGGAGAGGAGGAATGGGTGACGTTTTGGGTTGAGACCCTTTTTCGGATTGAAGAAGGGTCTCGACCCGAAACGTCACCCATTCCTCCTCTCCAGAGATGCTGCCTGTCCCGCTAAGTTAAGGGCCTGTCTCACTTTTCCAAGTTGCTCATGAATTCTCCCGAGTTTTCTCCTTGATTCAAACCCGGAGAATGTCCGTAGCGAGTCCGTAAGACTCCGTAGCGAGTCCTTAGGAGGCTGTAAGAGTCCAGAGACATTTCGTAGCGGCTCGTTATGCCACCCGTAGGTACTCGGGGCATCAGGTAAGTCGGGCCATTTTTTTCCAGCATGACAAAAAAGTCCACGAGAAAAAGATAGTCGGAAGCAGGAGTTCGTAGATCACAAAAATCTAGATTTTTTTTTAAGGTCCTTTCAACTCGGCAGAGGACTCGGGAAAGTGGGACAGGCCCTTTACTCAAGAATTTTGTATCTATCTTCAATGTTCATACCGCTGGGCTGTGAGCTGCCCAAGCGAAATATGAGATGCTGTTCCTCTAATTTACGTTTGGCCTCAATCTGACAGTGGAGCAATGTATTGTTGGCCAAACCTCCACACACTAACGGACGGGCAACTCCAGCAGACACCATCGTTGGAAAGGCTGGTGCCTCTTGGAAGTGTAACCCGGTATGGACTTTCAGCTTTGTCTACCCTTTCATCCTCACAGTCCTGTTTGTCTGCTTGAAAACCAGACTGCAATCAATCGTGGTGAAAGGCTACAAACAGAAGTCAGTCAGATCCCACAACCGTGGCCTTTTCTATCAACTAGTTTAGCTTGGTTTATTGAGACATGTACCGAGGTACAGTGAAAAGCTTGTTGTCGCGAGCTATCCATATTTACTTCAAGCCTCATAACCTCATTGGAACTGGACTGTGAATGGTTTTATTTCTGACCCCTCTGCTAATGAGTTTATTGTCACGTGTACCAAGGTCCTAAGTCATAAAAAATATGTCGAATTAGGCCATTCGGCCCATCAAGTCTACTCCACCATTCAATCATGGCTGATCTATCTCTCCCTCCTAACCCCATTCTCCTGCCCCATTTAAATGTGCAAATTGGCCAACAAATGAATAGTTTAGAGATACAGCACAGAAACAGGCCCTTCGGCCCTCCGAGTTCATGCCAACCAGCCATCCCAGCACACTAACACTATCCTGCACACACTAAGGACAATTTGCACTTACACCAAGCCAATTAACCTACAAACCTGTACGTCTTTGGAGTGTGGGAAGAAACTGAAGACCTCGGAGAAAACCCACGCAGGTCACGGGGAGAAGGTACAGACAGCACTCGTAGTCGGGATGGAACCCGGGTCTCTGGCGCTGCAAGCGCTGTAAGGCAGCAACTCCACCGCTGCTCCACCGTGCCATCCCTAATCTTGACCTTTCATCATGAGGAAGATGATTGGGCTTTATTGCCTTCCATCACGGTGGGGAATGTGGGGAATCCACTGTGGTGGATGTTTAAGTTAACTTTTATGTAGTTGTGTGTCTTGTCGCTTTTTTTATATAGCGTGGCTGTATTGTAAATCGAATTTCACTGTACCTTAATTGGTACATGTGACAATAAACTGACCTTGAAACATTGAATTGAAAATCGCCACAACTTCTGGTTAATTTACACCATCCTGCTGTTTGCTTCGCACATGTTGATCACTCTGAGATTCCCTGTGGTTTATAAGTGCTTGCTGGATTTACACATTAATTGCTCATAAAACATATTGCAGAATGCTAGCTCTGGTTAGTGTGCATGTACCTCTTAAACTAAATTATATTCCTTTTCTGAAATACTAATCAATCTTCACGCCCGAAACGTCACCCATTCCTTCTCGCCAGAGATACTGCCTGTCCCGCAGAGTTACTCCAGCAATTTGTGTCTATCTTTACTCCTGACCTAAGCTCCAGTCTTAATACGTTATTTAATTTAAAACAAATGAAAAAAATGGTAGGTGAATCTGAGGAATTCATTGCCACAGACGGCTGTGGAGTCAATAGACAATAGATAATAGGTGCAGGAATAGGCCATTTGGCCCTTCGAGCCAGCACTGCCATTCAATGTGATCATGGCTGATCATCCCCAATCAGTACCCCGTTCCTGCCTTCTCCCCATATCCCCTGACTCCACTATCTTTGAGAGCCCTATCTTGCTCTCTCTTGAAAGCATCCAGAGAACCTGCTTCCACTGCCCTCTGAGGCAGAGAATTCCACAGACTCACCACTCGCGCGAGAAAAAGTGTTTCCTCGTCTCCGTTCTAAATGGCTTACCCCTTATTCTTAATCTGTGGCCCCTGGTTCTGGACTCCCCCAACATCGGGAACATTGGCTCGAGTCCGAGTCAATGGATATGTTTTAGGCAGAGATTGAGAGAATCTCGATCAGTCCGGGTGTCAGGGGTTATGGGGAGAAGGCAGGAGAATGGGTTGAGAGGGAAAGATAGATCAGCCATGATTGAATGGTGGAGTGGGCTTGATGGGCTGAATGGCCTTATTCTGCTCCGATCACTTCTGAACTTATAGTTTTTTTAATTAGAAATAATTATAGTGCCACGCGTACAGAAGCAGATTTTCGGACATCCCTTCCTTAACAAAGGATGATTGATATTTAGAATAATTGGCAATTTTATTTCAAACTATATTCCAAACAGAACAAACGATGAGAGTTCATCTACATGCAAATATTGTCAATTTATTGTGCGTTTAAATTATTCCATAATATTCATAATGTAATATGCTGCAGCAAATGGTGAAATTACCTGTAAATTGTCGTTAGCTCATATTTTAAATTATTTCTGTTATACACTTACTGCTCATTTTCATGCTTCATAATTATGGTAATATGTCTGGAAAGAATTTGGCATAGCAAAACAGAAATCACACACCTTTTTTCCCTTAATAGGTGTTTCAATAATAATTAATGGGGAAGGTACATATTCATTGCGTTTACGTATACGTCAGTTTACATTTTGAGTCATTAATTTAACATTTGCTTTTGCAGCACTTACAACCAGATGTACAACACCTGTCCTGGGCCTATTGTCAGAGTGAGGCCCAGTGCGAATTATTATTATTATTATTATTTTATTTTATTTTTTTAAATTCTTTATTTCGAACAGAATAAAAGAATGAAAAGCAAGTGTGAAACAGCGTACAAACAAAACCCAAGAATATTTATAAAGTGTCATAAACAATATCTATAAATAAATGAAATTGTATGTTCCGAAAAGGAGCAGGAAGAAGCTTATTAATTCCCACCCCTTATTCAACCGCTTATAATTATCTTATACAAATTTAGCAGCTATATGTACACCATATGTACACCAAACTATTTACATTTATACACTAATCAAATATTTACAATTACAAATTGGAGGAACAGCACCTCATATTTCGCTTGGGCAGCTTACACCCCAGTGGTCATTGACATCTCAAACTTCAAGTAACCCTTGCTTTCCCTCTCATCCCTTCCCCCTTCCCAGTTGTACTTTACTGTCTCCGACTACATTTGTTGATACCTTCTCCCAACTAACAAGTGATCTATTCTACATTTTCCTTGATTTACATTCCCTTTGTCCTGTTTTCACATCTTACACGTCCTTATCTATATTTCTCCTTCTCCCCTGACATCAGTCTGAGGAAGGGTGTTTACCCGAAACGTCACCCATTCCTTCTTTCCAGAGATGTCGCCTGTCCCGCTGAGTTATTCCAGCATTTTGTGTCTATCTTCGGTTTAAACCAGCATTTGTGGTCTCATTCTTTTGAATTTTTTGTGTGTTTAAATTATTCCATAATAATTGAAACTGGCAATATCTGTGGACCCCGGTGAAAAGCTCACTGATTCTCGGCTTCAAAGATCAATCACCTTACCATGAAATACAATTGAATAAAAATGATGTATAATCTTAAGTACAAAAATGAGGGCTGCCTAAAAATGAAAGTAGTTGGCAATCGTATCGCATTATTTTAATGTGCTGCCTCAGGGTAAAAATTCCTCTAAATTTCAGTATATATCGCCACGTCAAGAAAATATATTATATTTGATAGATTGTGCACTAAAAACTGTTTGGTTGTATAATGCTGGGTGGGCAAGTCTCACATAGTGGTTAGGAATCATTACCTTAAAGCAAAAACAACCAAGCAATATTGCCTAGACACCAGGAATGTGATCATACAATTGGTTTGTGTGCTATCCAGCCACGTCATTCCATTAGGAGGCGGCAGGTTGGCGCACCGGTAGAGTTAGAAACATAGAAACATTGAAAATAGGTGCAGGAGTAGGCCATTCAGCCTTCGAGCCAGCACTGCCATTCAATGCGATCATGGCTGATCATCCACAATCAGTATCCCGTTCCTGCCTTCTCCCCATATGCCTTAATTCCGCTAGCCCTATGAGTTTTATCTACTGAAACTCTCTTTTGATTGCATCCAGTGAATCGGCCTCAACTGCCTTCTGAGGCAGCAAATTCCACAAATTCACAACTCTCTGGGTGGGTTGCTGCCTTACAGCGCCGGAGACCCGGGTTCGATCCTGACTACGGGTGCTGTCTCTACGGAGTTTGAACGTTCTCCCCAGTGACCTGCGTGGGTTTTCTCCGAGATCTTCGGTTTCCTCCCACACTCCAAAGACGTACTTGCATGTAGTCTAATTGGCTTGGTATAAAATGTAAATTGTTCCCTTGTGCGGGATAGTGTTAATGTGCGATGATCGCTGGTCGGCGTGGACTTGGTGGGCATGTTTCCGCGCTGTATCTCTAAACTAAACTGAACTAAAATGACACTACACATTCACCAGTAAAATTATTCCGCACCAACATATTTATGGGCAATGATTCTTTCAGTTCAGTGCTCTCGTTAGCTTTGATTATTGGCCATCCGTACAGAATCTATCTTTCAGTGCATATTATCAACGGTATTTAAACTGATTAACTACCCAACTGATTTTTTATCCCACACTATTTCACTTTAACCTAATCTTATGGAACAGTCACTTTAAGTTTACTGATTTATACACGGTCAAGCTGGAGTTTTTTCTCATCATTTAAGTAAAATTATTTAGTTCCCAAGAAAACTTTGAATGGTATTTTCTAATGATGAACAGGTTATTTCCTTGATGAATAGAAGCATCATATAGAAATAGAATGGTGAAAGCAACAGGTGTCCTAAACTTTCTGAGGCGCAACTTTCATCATTGTTCAACTTCTGTCAAGGAGAAGCTATACTTCACCCTCGTTAGACCTCATTTGGACTACGCAGTTGCAGCATGGGACCCATACACAAATAAAAACATTTCTTCCATCGAACGTGTCCAAAGACAGGCAGCTCGATTTGTTACTAACACCTATGAGAGGGAAGCGAGTGTCACCAAACTTCTGAATTCTCTGGGGTGGAACCCTCTCCAAGACAGACGTGAAGCTCACCGTTTGACCTGTTTTTACAAAATGTTAAATGGTCAGCTCGACATAGACTACAAGACCTACACCAAACCCAAACCAATTAGGAGCAGACGAGGGCATTCGATCCAATTTGTGATCCCAGCTACAAAGACAGATGTGTACAGCAATTTGTTCTTCCCCCGCACAATTAAAGCATGGAATAATCTCCACCCAACTATAGTTACCCAACCAGATGCAACTAAATTTAAAGTTGCTCTTTCTTCCCAATAACCCTTTCTGGCTTAAGCCCTCCCTCCACCACCTCCAGTTTAAATTCCATTTGGAATATTTTGGAAGACCAAGAAACCAAGCAGTTTTGATTCAGAACAGGGCAGCACGGTGGAGCAGAGGTAGAGCGACTGCCTTACAGCGCCAGAGACCCAGGTTCGATCATGACTACGGGTGCTGTCTGTCCGGAGTTTGTACGTTCTCCCTGTGACCTGCGTATGGGTCTCACATAGTGGTTAGGAGATCTCCCTGATGCAGGAGCTTGATCGCCCCGATGCGGAGCCCGACCGCCGGCAACGGGAGCCAAGATCACCCCTTCAACGGAAGGCTGGAAGCCCCCAACCACAGGAGAACAAAGAAGGGAAGAGATTGAACTTTTTTCGCCTTCCATCACAGTGAGGAATGTGGAGGAGTCACTGTGGTGGATGTTTATGTTAAAATGTAGCTTGTGTGTCTTGTTGCTTTTTATTAGTGTGACTGTTTGGCAAATCAAATTCCTCATATGTTGCAAAACGATACTTGGCTAATAAGGTATAATTATGATTCTCATTATGATTAACTTCAAAACAGTTGTTCTGAAGCTGTAGCTGAGTTGTTTTCAGGCAACTGAATCACCCTACCACAACCAGAGAGCAATCCTGAACTACTATCTACCTCATGGGGTGGGAGTTGGAACCTTCACGTGGTCCACCCTGTTTCAACTAATGCAATCAACTAGACATGCACAAACAAGATCAAATAGAACAAGTTGACCTGCAACTTTAGGCTGTGCACGCCATACGCAACAACAAGAAGATCGACCTCAATTGTAACCCTCGGACTATCCTTGATCGGACTTTGCTGGCTTCACCTTGCCCTAAGCATTATTCCCTAATCATGCATCTGTACACTGTAAATGGCTCGATTGTAATCACGTATATCGTCTTTCTGCTGACTGGATCGCACGCAACAAAAGCTGTTCGCTGCACCTCGGCACACGTGGTACATAGACTAAACTGTAAACTGTAAAGAATAGGGGTTCAGACACGCGTTGCCATGGTATTTTATCTTGGAGATGCACCTTCGCCAGGAGCTTTTGTTCCATTTATCACTAACATTTCAACTCCTTGCTTCGATGGCAGAAAGTCAGAAATGTTCAGAAATCAATTTAAGGCTTTGAACACCGAAACATTTCAATTGCTTATTGATCGGCTCACAATAGTCTGTCTATGGAGTTGAAACTGCCCTCTGATAAATGAAAAATGCATTGAAACTTCACGGATAGATGATATTATGTGACAGGACTTCATCGTTATACCCCTGTGACTTGATTGTGAAAATTGAACTGAAATCCAAATGCCGTTATAAAACCAGATAACTTGTGTAATGCTATTAACCCTTCAGTCTGCATGATGAGGATATCAAGTCTCTATTTGCAAAAGCGATTTAAGGAATAGCCAGCCACTATGGAATAAAAGGTACACAAAAATGCTGGAGAAACTCAGCGGGTGCAGCAGCATCTAGATGGGTTACAGCATCTAGATGCTGCTACACCCGCTGAGTTTCTCCAGCATTTTTGTGTACCTTCGATTTTCCAGCATCTGCAGTTCCTTCTTAAACACTATGGAATAAACACTGCCTTTGAACGTCATTTCTCATTAAATCAAATTAGATCCCCCCCCTCGGTCCCCCTTTGTTCTCGACGACCCCCCCCCCCAATGCAATAAGGTCATGTTCATAAGTAATAGTAAAATAATTAGGCCATTCGGCCCATCAAGTCTGCTCCACCATTTAATCATGGTTGATCTATCTCTCCCTCCTAACCCCATTCTCCTGGGGTTCCTTCTCCCCGTAACCTCTGACACCCGTACTCACCAAGAACCCATTAATCTCTGCCTTAAAAATATCCAATAACCTGGCCTCCACAATAAAATTCACAGATTCGCCCACCCTCTGAAGAAGGGTCTCAACCCGAAACGTCACCCAGTCCTTCTCTCCAGAGATGCTGCCTGGCCCGCTGAGTTACTCCAGCTTTTTGTGTCTATCTTCGGTTTAAACCAGCATCTGCAGTTCCTTCCTGCACATAAAAAAATTCCTTCTCATCTCCTTCCTAAAAGAACATCCATTAATTCTGAGGCGATGACCTCTGGTCCTAGACTCTCCCATTAGGGGAAACATCCTCTCCACATTCGTCAGGCCTCTTCCGACCTCTGGCTCCCATCGCGGGCACATCCGAATAATCGACTCACCGCTTACGTTGAAGAAGGCTGCAACAAACACAGCCTGTGAAGTTAGCAAGAACTTGCTGTGAGCAACATCTGGATTTTCCCCATGTAATTGTTTACGCGGAGTCTCCAGAAGGCGCTGTCATGTTCCTTCTGTCACATCATTGTACAGTGAAACACTACTAACATCGCAAATCTCAACCCATTGGTTTCTGTAAGGATTTGTGGCTCTCTTGCTGTGTTTCAAAGGTACCAATTGACATTTCTAATAAAAATATCATACATATTATGCCACATGCATGCTGTCTGATTTATTTGGAGGAGTTTTGCACATTGTGTATACTATCGCAGGAGACCAATGTAGTTAGATTAAAATGCTTATTCACCAATGTGTACAAGCAGAGAAACCATTTCTTCAAATTATCACAGCCCTTCCACAGAAGCAGAAAATCTAACGGGGCTGTCCCACTTGGGTGGCCTAATTGGCAAGTTTAGAAGAGTTTAGGAGAGTTTGAAAAAATGTCATGTTGAAGACCTCCTTCGACTATGTAGAAGACCTCCTTCGACTATGTTGAAGACCAGCTTCGTCTAGCTTCGTCTATCTTCGGGAAAATTGGGCACCGACTAGTGGAGAGTGAAGACGACCTCCTTCGATCTCCATCGACCTCCCTTCGACCTCCCTTCGACTATGTTGAAGACTATGTACGAGTACCTTCGACTACCCTCGATTACCTACGACTAACAAGCCGACCTACTACGACTAAACCTACGAGTAAAAAAAGTATCGTTTTTTCCCCCTGGTGAGATAAGAGTTTACAGGCCTAGTGGCCTGTAGGAAGAAACTCTGTCTCATTCTCTCTGTTTTCACAGCAGCATGACAGCGGAGGCGTTTGCCTGACCGTAGCAGCTGGAACAGTCCGTTGCTGGGGTGGTAGGGGTCCCTCATAATGTTGCTGGCTCTGGATCTGCACCCTCTGATGTATAGGTCCTGCAGGGGGGCGAGTGTAGTTCCTATAGTGCGTTCGGCCGACAACACCCATTGAAGCGCTCCAGAAAGCCCCCCCCCTCCCCTCACACATCTCCATTGGACTTTCCCCCTCCCACCTTATAGCTATGCCCTCTGGTGATGGTCATTTTCAACCATGTGTTTTTCTACATTTTGGCAGGAAGGATGAGTATGCATGAAAATAAATATTTTTGGCACTCCAGATTAATCCAAATTAACCTGTGCTCTATGCTTAGGCAGGAACTGCAGATGCTGGTTTAACCAAAAATAGACACAACATGCTGGAGATAGACACAGAATGTTGGAGCAACTCAGCAGGTCAAGCAGCATCTCTGGAGAATTTGGAAAGGTGACATTTCAGTTTGGGACTCTTCTTCAGACCCAACCTGAAATGTCACCTATCAATAATGTACTAAAAAGGAATTGCAGATGCTGGTTTATATCAAAGATAGACATGTCATTTAAAAAGATCGAGTCTGAAGAAAGGTCCTGACTCATTCACAACCTATCCATTATCTCCAGAGATGCTGCCCGACCCGCTAAGTTACACCAGCTATAACCACGAGCAGTAGCTCCACTCAACAGCCAAAAGTCTGTAGCCCCCTTTTGCTCTGGTATTTTATTTCATTCACATGTTTAAACTATAATGTTTAACTAGACTAAGTGGGATCCGTTGGGTCCCATGTGCACACGGGAGGGCTGGTCCCCCAACGCAATATTCCACCTCTCCACCAATTCCAATATTGCTGGGCAGTGGGGGGGGGGGGGGCTTTCTGGAGCGCTTCAATGGGTGTTTTGGGCCAAAGTGTCTGGTTTCCAGAAGGCTAGGTATGGACATTGTGGGCCGAATGGATTATTGGGCTGGCAGCTCAGTCACTCAGGGCTGGGTGGCTGGCAACTCAGTCACTCAAGCCTGGTGGACTGGCAGCTCAGTCACTCAGGCCTGGTGGGCTGGCAGCTCAGTCACTCAGGCCTGGTGGACTGGCAGCTCAGAAACTGCCATAAATTATTCCCAAAACAGGTGAGAGACTGTGAGAGAGGAGGGGGAGAGGGTGGAGAATCAATTTTAGACATTTTTCATCTATTTCTGCAGATCACAGCAATGAAGGAGGAAAGTCTATCCTAGCCTGAAGCTCACAGGGAGCCAATGAAGGGAGGGAGAATTGCTGCCAGGCAAGGTTTAATACTTGCAAGGGGAATACTTACTGACAGACTGAAGGGACTCCTCCTGGGCTGGTACAGGCCTGATGGGCTGAAGGGACTCTTTTAAAAAAATCTGAGTGAAATCTCAGTGAAAGCCACCTTTTCTGGACCTTTCCAGGCCTGGCACGGGCCTTTTGGGCCAAAATGCTCTTCCTGGGCTAATATGGACATTTTGGGCAAAAAGAGACTGGTTTCTCGGCTAATAGGGGCCTTGTGGGCTGAAGAGTGGTTTCAGGCAGGCCAAACAACTCATTTCATTTCCATTGCCATTTCAGTTTCAAGCACAGGGCAGGCCAAACAACTTCATCTCATTTTCATTTCATTTCATTTCCATTGCCATTTCAGTTTCAAGCACATTGCCATTTCAGTTTCAGCAGAGCACCAAGGCAAATTCCTTGTATGTGTACATACTTGGCCAATAAACACAGTCATTCATTAATGAATTCATTCATTCATTCATTTTGTGTCTATCTTCAATCCAGTGCTCTAATTATTTTTGCAAGGTTATATCAACAATTCACAATGTTGCATGAATAAATGAGACACACTTCAAAACTAAATTAAGCATCTGAAAATAAGAAAGTTTGACATTGTTTGACATGAAATGTGACTTTAAAAATGGTAATAAAAAAAAAGAACAAAGACCTTTCTGTTAATTTGGAAATGAGCTCCCTCAGCACTAACATCAGATACAGGAAATAATTTGGAGAAGAAATAAAGATAGCCTAATTTGTAAAATGCCATCCTGTAGGAGATAACAACTGGATATCACAACAATGTCTCCTGATGCTGTTCACAAAATTGACAATAACGACTTCTGCAAATACCACTGAGATAACAACTTTCAGGCAGCCCATTAGGAAAACTGAGCCTCTAATTAAATTGCTGCCATCTGCGTTATGTCACTGCCGTGGAATATTAATATTGATACGATCTATGAGAGAACGACACGGCCTAAATTCAAAGCAGATCTTTCATTTGTCATTGTTGGAAAAATTCTTCAGTAATATTAATTCAGGATGTCAGCTATCAATTACAAAGTGTACCGATCCCAGAAGAGACTAGGAAACAAGCCTATAAAGTCGTTGCAAGCAGCAACCCTCATCTGCTGCTCAACCAAAATAGAATGTTTGACATATTCTTGATTAGTACGGGAGTCAGGGGTTACGGAGAGAAGGCAGGAGAGTGCAGTTGAGAGAGAGTGATGGATCTGCCATGATTGAATGTAGACTTGATGGGCCGAATGGCCTAATTCTGCTCCGATTTGGCTGATGGGCCCGTTTCTGTGTTGAAGGACTCTACGAGTCTAGGTCCAACAAGTGGGTAAGAGCGCGCATGGAATAGAGACTCATAGAGTCTTACGGCGTGGAAACAGGTCCTTTGGCTCAACTTGCCCACACCGACCAACATGTCCCATCTACACTATTACAAAACAGAACTTTATTTATCCCAGGAGGGAAATTGGTCTGCCAACAATCATAAAACACAAGAAGAAGAATAGAATAGAAATAATTTTATTGCCACACAACCAAGGTCGGTGGTATTTGGGTTGCCAGCAGCGGTACAATAATAAAGAACACAACCACATTAAAATTTTACACAAACATCCACCACAGCATTCATCACTGTGGTGGAAGGCACAGAGCTTGGCCAGTCCTCCTCCATTTTCCCCCGTGGTCGGGACCACCACCCTCCACAGCCGTTGCTGCGGGCGTCCAGATGGTAAGGGACAAAGTCAAAGTCAAGGTGAGTCCAGGATCGGCTCTTCCCAACCAGAGACCGCGGCTTCAGGCTGGTGTAGGCCGCATGCCGGCGGTCAAAGTTTTAAAGTACCTGCCGTGCCGCAGCCGGAAGCACCACAGTCTGCAGGGCCGGCGGTCGAAGCTCCCCTCCAGGGGAGATGGTAAGTCCATACCGCACCCGCGGTAGAAGACGGCCGCGGGCCGGCGGTGGAAGCTTCTTCCACCCGGGTCCCCAACGTGAGATCCCGGGCTGTAGACGCCGCACCAGCTGGAGTTCTGCAGACCGCTGCTTCAGGCTGCCGGCTGCCGGCTGCCGCGGGCCAGCGTAACGGAGCGCTCCCCTCCAGCGAGGTCTCACCCGCTCCGCGCCGAGAGTCCACGCTGTGCCCGCCGCTGAAGCTCCGGGCGCATCTCCGGGAAAGTCGGCGCCGATCCTTGCTGTTAGGCCACACATGAAACGTGAAATTAAAGTGACGAGCGGGAAGTCCAGGATTGGGAATGTGCAAAGATTGGAGAGGGGGGGGGGGGGGGGGGGGGGGGAGGGGGAGTCAGTCTACCCCACGACAGAAGGTGGAGGAGTTGTACAGTTTGATGGTCGCAGGGAAGAAGGATCTCCTGTGGCGTTCTGTGCTGCATCTTGGTGGAACCAGTCTGGTGCTGACGTTTTCTCCTCAGGTTGACCAGTGTGTCATGGAGGGGGTGAACTGTATTGTCCAGGATGCTCTGCGGTTTGAGGAGCATACTCCCCTCCAAGACCCACCTCCTGTGAATCCACATCTGCCCCCAGGATGGAGCCGGCCTTCCTGATGAGCTTGTTACTCCTGTTTGTGTCCGCAGCCTTCGCCCTGCTGCCCCGGCACACGGCAGCAAAGAAGATGGGACTGGCTACCACCGATTGGTAGAACATCTGCAGCATCTTACTGCAGATGTTGAAGGAGCGGAGCCTTCTCAAAGAGTACAGCCGGCTCTGTCCCATCTTGTACAGGGCCTCGTGGTTCCTGGACCAGTCCAGTTCACTGTCCAGGTACACTCCCAGGTATTTGTACTCCCTGGTAAACTGCACATCCACACCATTGATGGAGACAGGGGACAGGGGTGTTCCTCTCCTCCTAAAGTCCACCATTAACTCCTAATGCCCCTGTCCCACTTAGGAAACCTGAACGGAAACCTCTGGAGACTTTGTGCCCCACCCAAGGTTTCCGTGCGGTTCCCGGAGGTTCCCGGAGTTTTTTGTCAGTCTCCCTACCTGCTTCCACTACCTGCAACCTCCGGCAACCACCTGCAACCTCTGGGAACCGCACGGAAACCTTGGGTGAGGCACAAAGTCTCCAGAGGTTTCCGTTCAGGTTTCCTAAGTGGGACGGGGGTCATAAGACTTGAGTTGCAGGTGATTCAGCCCACACCACTCAACAAAGTCGTCGACTGCACCTCTGTATTCAGCTTCCCACCATCAGTTATCCCTCAGTTTCCTAGTAAATCTTTTCTCTCTCACCTTAAACCCTTGTCCTCTGGACCTTGATTCCGAGCTTGTTGGAGCAATTATATAACAGAAATGGAATGCATCACTCGGGTATGTAGGAAAATATAAAGACGATTCATTCCAGACTGATCTATGGCGAATCATCATATTTGTAAAGTTGCTGGGCTGTGCTGTTTGATGAAGCAAGAGTAGATGTGCTCAAGGCATTGAACTTGATGTGTTCAGGAACTATCAAAAGGCCTTTGAAGTGCCAATTATTAGGCTCATTAAGAAAATTAAAGCACATTGCATGAAAGTGGCAGTATGAGCATTGATCAAAAGATAGGATAAGAAAGTATATATGATCGGGTATATGAACAGGGTCTCTTGCCCAGAGTAGGGGAGTTGAGGACAGAAAGGTCCTGAACCTCCTCCATTGTCAGAATGAGGCCCAGCGCAAATTGGAGGAACAGCATCTCATGTTTCCCTTCGGCAGCTTGCACCTCAGCGGTATGAACATTGACTTCTCTAGCTTCAAGTAACCCTTGCTTTCCCTCTCTCCATCCCCTCCCTCTTCCCAGTTCTCCCACAAGTCTTATGCCCCTGTCCCACTTAGGAAACCTGAACGGAAACCTCTGGAGACTTTGTACCCCACCCAAGGTTTCCGTGCGGTTCCCAGAGGTTCCCAGGGTTTTTTGTCAGTCTCCCTACCTGCTTCCACTACCTGCAACCTCCGGCAACCACCTGCAACCTCCGGGAACCGCACGGAAACCTTGGGTGGGGCGCAAAGTCTCCAGAGGTTTCCGTTCAGGTCTCCTAAGTGGGACAGGGGCATTAGTGTCTCCGACTACATTCTATCTCTGTCCCGCACAATCCCCTGACATCAGTCTCGACCAGAAACATCACCCATTCCTTCTCTCCATAGATGCTGCCTCACCCGCTGAGTTCCTCCAGCATTTTGTGTCTTCCACCCTCTTCACTAATGGAGGCTAACATTGATATCAATACAATTCTGCTTGCACCCATTTTCAAAGTGTCATCGATGTAGCCAGATGTGAAGCATCAAGAAATCATAGACTAAAGCATCATGTTCCTCAATATCCCTCTCTGAACAGTTAAAGCCATGGGGTGCCAAACGAAGGAGGTAAATTTCTCTGATGTGGACATATAAACCTTTTCATAAATTGTCTCCCGATTTTAAATGCAGTAAACAGACGAAACACTGTCTCATTAACTGATGCATCACGACCTTCCCGAGGATAATGTATCATTCTAAACCCATTAATAGTGAGTTACGGTTATTTTAAAAAGGACATTGGCAAATCCTTGAACAGTTTGCGAAAGGAAGGTTATGTGAAAGAGGCCTTTGCGATGTACAATCAAAAACAAAGTTTTTATTTGGCTTTTTTAACTTTACGATTAGAGCGAGCTGTCTGTTATTTAGTTGCTGAGGGACATTTGTCATCCTTTTATTAGTTTTTATAGCAGATTTGTATTTGTGCAATGGAACATTGTCATCAGAATGTTAAAAAAAAGCCTTTGAAGTGTAAGGTATGAATAGACCCTGGAGAGGTAATTGATGAAGCAAAAGAGTTGTAACGATCCATTGGCGCTGTACTGAAGGATAATATATTTCCCATTTTAACTCTATTTTTGTTTCAGATGAATGATAGTACTGAATGATTCTGTGGTGGCTTCAGATTTTGCAGAGATTAATGGATCTGGAAGCATAGCAAGACACGGGAAAGAAAAATTATTGGGCTGGCATTTACTAACGGCATTGAGTTTGTTACTCAACTCACCTGTTGAATACAGGCTTGAGTTTTTGTGGATCGACGGACAATATGTTGCTCAAAGTCACCGTGATGCAAAATGGCGTGTACTTAGTTTAGTTTAAAGATACAGTGCGGAAACAAGCACTTCGGGCCCACCGGATCCGCAACGACCAGCCATCCCTTGGCACTAAAACTACCCTACACATACTAGGGACAACTTACAATTACACCAAAGCCAATTGACCTATAAACCAGTACGCCTTTGGAGTGTGGGAGGAAACTGGGGAAAGCCCACGCAGGTCACGGGGAGAACGTGTATGCAGGCAGCACCCGCGGTCAAGATCGGACCCGGGTCTCTGCCGCTGTAAGGCAGCAACTCTAGCGCTGCGCCACTGTGCCACCCACCCAAAGTTCTGTCAGTCTAAGATCAATCCTTGGAAGGTACACAAAAATGCTGGAGAAACTCAGCGTGTGCAGCAGCATCTATGGAGCGAAGGAAATATTTCTCCAGCGTTTTTGTGTACCTTCGATTTTCTGCAATTCCTTCTTAAACACATCAATCCTTGGAATCCTGGTTACAATCTAAACCATTCCCCGGTGTCTATTTTTGGATGGGGGCCCAAAAATGATATTTTCTTCTGTTTATGAAAGTGCGTCACAGTGAGAAAAAACAAAAATAAGATGAATGATTTTGCATGTCAAAATAAGACAATGCTGGAAATATACAGTGGCTTGCAAAAGTATTCATACCCCTTGAACGTTTCCATATTTTGTCACGTTACAACCACAAACGTAAATGTATTTTATTGGGATTTTATGTGATAGACCAACACAAAGTGGCGCATAATTGTGAAGTGGAAGGAAAATGATACATGGGTTTCAAATTTTTTTACAAATAAAAAACTGAAAAGTGTGGCGTGCAAAAGTATTCAGCCCCCTTTACTCTGATACCCCTAAATAAAATCCAGTGCAACCAATTGCCTTCAGAAGTCACCTAATTAGTAAATAGAGTCCACTTGTGTGTAATCTAATCTCAGTATAAATACAGCTGTTCTGTGAAGGCCTCAGAGGTTGGCAGAGAGGTGGGGGTGAGAGTGAGAGTGGAGGCAATTGAGGAGACTTCCTGATTATACTCAGAGTTGACGGCCGCTCACGGAGTTTAGCTGTCGATTGAGTGCAGCTGCAGGGAGGGGCCGGTCCGGAGGTTGAGAGAGAGGAGACACTGAGTAGTAATAGTAGGGAGATATTGTATTGGGGTATCGGCCGACGGTCTGTATAGGTCCGGTAAACGGTGCTCTGGCAATATTCCCTGCTGTTACAAAATGACAGGAGAGAGTGGGTCTAGTGGTATGGAGGCCAGTGGAGGAGAGGATAATGAAGGAAATGTTGAGAAGGAATGGGAAACCGTGGGAACACGGGGTAGTCCCAGGAAGAGCAGCCGTAAAAGAAGGAAAAGCAATATTGGTGGATCGGAGAGTGAAGACAAGGAACCAGAAAAGGAAATGTCGTTAAATGTAGTGGTGAGGTTTGAAGGAGAAGGAGGAGTAAAGAAGATAGAGCCAATGAAGCTGACAAAAATAATCAGAGCCCAGGTTGGGGAAGTAAAGTATGCAAGAGTGCTGGAAGATGGAAACATGCTAATAGGGTGCAACAGTGAGGCTCAAATTGAAAAGGCAATGAAAATGAACAAGATTGACAAAATCAAAATAATCAAAGTAGTGAGAGTGGGAGAACGGAGGAGGGCAGAGTGTAAAGGGGTTATCTATGGAATCCCTCTCAAAGTCAATATGAGTGAACTGGTTCAGGAACTCAGAAAGAGATGTGAATTAATTATGAATGCCAAAAGAATGACCAAAGGAGCAAAGAAAGAGGAAACTGAGTCAGTCCTGCTTGAATTCAAGACAGAATCCCTTCCAAAAGTGGTCCATTTTGGATTCATGCGATATAGTGTAAGAGAGTACATACCCAAACCAATGAGGTGCTTCAAATGTCAGAAATTTGGGCACATAGCTAAAATGTGCAAGGGGGCGAGGAAATGCGCAAGGTGTAGTGGGGACCATGAATATGGTCAGTGTGGAGAGGGGGTCAGACCAAAGTGCTGTAATTGTGGAGGAGAGCATAGTGTGGCTTACTGGGGCTGTGAGGTGATGAAACGTGAAGCTGAAGTACAAAACATAAGAGTGAAGGAAAAGGTCTCCTATGCAGAGGCAGCAAAAAAGGCGGACCCTACAAAACAGATGAATGAAAGAAGGATCAGGAGGGAGCATGATATGGGCATAATGGAAACAATAAAAGAAAAAGAAAAGAGTATATGGAAAGAAAAGAAAAACCTGGTTATATTTATAGCAGGAGTAATAAATGCGACAGCAGAAGTAAAATCCAAAATAGAAAGGATCCAAATCATTGTAAAGGCTGCAGTCCACCACTTGGGCATGGCAGGATTGAAGTGGGAGGAAATACATGATGGTCTCAGTATCCAGGCGAGCCAAGAGTCAACATGTGTGGGTTAATAATATTAATGTTAATCCTACAATGGAATGCAAGAAGCTTGTTAGCCAATGGGCAAGACTTTAAGCAATTCATAGACAGTAGGAAGGAAAAACCAGATGTCGTATGTATCCAGGAAACCTGGTTGAAACCAAGTTTAGATTTTGTTCTATATGATTATGTTGCAGTGAGATGTGATAGGGGAAATGGGGGAGGAGGGGGTTGCGCCACTTACATTAAAAAAGGGATACCATACAAGGTATTAGGAATTGGGCAGGAACAGGAATATGTGGTAATAGAAGTGTGGTCTGAGAGGAGGAAAATAGTGGTAATAAATTACTATAATCCATGTAAGCGATTAGAGGTCAATAAGTTACAGGAAGTAGAAGGCCAGAGCAAATCTAATGTTATTTGGTGTGGGGACTTTAACGCACATAATACATTATGGGGCAGTGGAAAGTCAGATAATAATGGACAGGTAATTGAGGAATTATTAAATGATGGTAATCTAGTATGTCTAAATGATGGAAAGAAGACCAGGGTAGATGTTAGGACAGGGAAGGAGTCTGTGTTGGACCTTACACTTGTTTCTAATAGGATTGCGCTAAATGTAACTGGGAAGTATATGAAAAGGGTACCATAGGAAGTGATCATCATCCTGTGCTATGCAAAATAAATATTACTTTAACTATGAGTAAAGAAAACCGAAGTGGACGATGGGTGTTTGGAAAGGCTAATTGGGAGAAATTTAAGGAGGAAAGTGATAGATATGTAAAACCGATACAAGAAGAGACAGATATAGAAAACTTTGAGAATAAATTGTCAGAAGGTATCAAAAGAGCAGCATTAGTTTCCATACCTAAAAGTAAAGGAAGATCAAAAGGGAAAGCTGTGCCATGGTGGGACAATAAATGTAAAGAGGCAGTGGGGAATAGAAACAGAGCATTCAGATTATTAAAAAGAACTCATAACTACCAACACATGATTAATTACAAACAGGCTCAGGCAATTGTAAGGAGGACTATAAGACAAACAAAAAGAGCATATTGGAGGAAGTATTGTGATTCAATTGGAAACACAACACAGGTAGGGGAGATATGGGGGATGATTTAAAAAATGGAAGGTGATAAAAGGGAGTGGAGTTATCCTATCCTAACAAATGGAGATCAAACTGTAGTCTCAAATAAAGACAAAGCAGAACTAATGGTTAACACTTTTAGTAGGGTTCACAGCTCCCGCAACTTATCAGATGAAGGAAGAAGAGGTAGGGAAAGAACAAGAGAGGAAAATGTTGAGGCCTTACAAAGGAAAGGTATCACAGAGGACAAGTACAATATTCCATTTAATTTGGGGGAGCTAAAGAGAGCTCTGGCCAAGTGTAAGAACTCAGCCCCAGGGAAGGATGATATTTGTTACATAATGATAAAGCATCTAAGTGAGGAGGGACTCCAAAAGATACTTGTACTATATAACAAGGTGTGGGAAGAAGGGCGAATACCGGAGAGGTGGAAGGAAGCAATCATTGTGCCTATTAGGAAACCAGGGAAAGATGCAAGTAATCCAGTAAATTATAGACCTATAGCTTTAACAGCACACATGTGTAAACTGATGGAAAGAATGGTAAATGAAAGATTAAGGCATCTAATGGAAAAAAACGGTATAGTGGCTAATTATCAGAGTGGCTTTAGAAAAGGGAGAGGTACTAATGATCCAGTTCTGTGCTTGGAAGATGATATAAGGAAAGCACAAGTTAAAAAAGAATCTGTAGTTACTGTATTTTTTGATGTAGAGAAGGCTTATGATATGTTGTGGAGAGAAGGTCTTCTAATAAAGCTGCATTTAATGGGAGTAGGAGGAAATATTTTTAACTGGATAATGGATTTTCTTAATGGTAGAAGTATCCAAGTTAAAATAGGGTCAGACATCTCTAGTAAATGTGTAGTCGAGAATGGAACTCCCCAAGGAAGTGCGATAAGCCCGATCCTATTCTCAATCATGATCAATGATATATTTGCAAACATTCAACCAGAGATGGGGCGATCGCTCTTTGCAGATGATGGCAGCCTATGGAGAAAGGGGAAGAATATAGATTTTATCGTGGAAAAAATGCAGCAAGGGATAGCCCAGGTGGAAGAGTGGGGAGTGAAATGGGGTTTTAAATTCTCTATAGAGAAGACAAAGACAATGGTTTTCACAAGGAAGAAAATTAAAGAGGATGTCCAGTTAAAACTATACGGCAACAATTTGGAAAGAGTAAAAGATTTCCGTTTCCTGGGAGTCCATTTTGACTCCAGATTAACATGGAGGGTCCACATTACAAAAATAATTGGAAAATGCAAAAAAGCCATCAATGTAATGAGATGCTTAGCAGGTTTAGAGTGGGGAGCAGATATATTATCTCTTAAACATATCTATGTATCACTGATCAGATCCAGACTAGAGTATGGCAGTATAGCTTGTGGATCAGCATCTAAGTCAGTGTTGTCCGAGTTGGACAAAGTCCAAGCGGAAGCTCTAAGAGTCTGTATAGGAGGTGTGCGGACGTCACCTGTATGTGCACTACAGGTGGAAACTGGGGAGATGCCGTTGAGACTGCGCCGCAGACAACTAATGGCTAATTACTGGCTAAGCCTTAAGGGTCATGGAGAGAACCACCCAACAAAACAGGTAGTACAGGAGTGCTGGGAGAGAGGGGTGGCTCAGTCTGGAAGCTTCGGCTGGGTTGGAGGAGGTGTGGCAAGGGACATGGAAGTAGAGGACAAAGAGTTCTGCCCTGCAGTATTGTGGCCATCTGTCCCAATATGGTTACTGAACATCCCAAAAGTTGATCTGGAGATATGGGAGGCAAAAAGGAGGGAAAAAAATTCGGACCTAAAAACAGAATACCATAACCATATATATAATAGATACAGGGAACACCTCTTAATCTTCACAGATGGATCAAAGGACCCAGTAGCTGAAACAACAGGGGCAGCTGTGGTAGTGCAAGGGATGAATGTTGAGATTTGCAAAAGAACAAATAACTATTTAGCAGTGTATACAGTGGAATTGTACGCTATTTTGATGGCAGTTCGGTGGATAGAACAGGTGCAACCATGCAAAGTATTAATATGTAGCGACTCATTGTCTGCAATCCAGAGTATTGGGTCTGGTGCATCCCATAGGCGGCCTGACCTAGTGTATGAAATTCTACTACTATTAAGCCAAGTAACAAGGAAGGGCAGTGACGTGACTTTGTTGTGGGTCCCAGCACACATTGGTGTGCTAGGAAATGAAAAAGTGGATAAATTAGCAAAAGAGGCCGTTAAAAAAGAGAACATAGAGGTAAACTTACAATTATGCAAATCTGAAGGAAAACACATTGTGTGGAAGAAAATAAATCAGGAATGGCAACAATACTGGGAACAGGAGACAAAGGGGAGACACCTCTAATCGCTACAAAATAGAGTGGGCATTACAGCAAGAAGAGGGGGGAACAGGAGAGAACAGGTAGTATTAGCAAGATTGAGGATAGGACACACTCACCTGAACAGCACATTAAAAATGTTGGGAAAACACCCTACTGGGATGTGTGAGGAATGCCATCAGCCGGAAACAGTTCAGCATGCTCTAGTTGCATGTAGAAGATATGAAACAGAAAGAAGAGTTTTGATCAGTGAAATGAAGAAAATTGGAATGACAGATATATCAGAAAAGAACATTCTAGAGTATGGAGGGGAAGGAAAAGGTGTTGTTTAATTTCTTGAGGGCCTCTGGCCTTATAAAAAGGATATAATGTAAAGACATGAGGACTGTGGAGTGAAGCCAGAAGGTGGCAGCAATGCAACATTGTGGATGCCGGCTGCCGTAAAACTCCAAAGAAGAAGAAGAAGAAGGCCTCAGAGGTTTGTTAGAGAACATTAGTGAACAAACAACATCATGAAGCCCAAGGAACACACCAGACAGGTCAGGGATAAAGTTGTGGAGAAGTTTAAAGCAGGGTTAGGTTATAAAAAAATATCCCAAGCTTTGAACATCTCAGGGAGCACTGTTCAATCCATCATCCGAAAATGGAAAGAGTATGGCACAACTGCAAACCTACCAAGACATGGCCGTCCACCTAAACTGACAGGCCGGGCAAGGAGAGCATTGATCAGAGAAGCAGCCAAGAGGCCCATGGTAACTCTAGAGGAGCTGCAGAGATCCACAGCTCAGGTGGGAGAATCTGTCCACAGGACAACTATTAGTCGTGTACTCCACAAATCGGGCCTTTATGGAAGAGTGGCAAAAAGAAAGCCATTGTTGAAAAAAAGCCATAAGAAGTCCCGTTTGCAGTTTGCCACAAGCCATGTGGGGGACACAGCAAACATGTGGAGGAAGGTGCTCTGGTCAGATGAGACCAAAATTGAAGTTTTTGGCCTAAATACAAAACGCTATGTGTGGCGGAAAACTAACACTGTTCAAGGGGTATGAATACTTTTGCAAGCCACTGTATAACAGTTCAGGTCCAAGTCTTCGTCCAGTCACAGTGAAATCAATGTCTCAAGGTCGCAGAGGGAGAATAAGAAGGGATGAGACAAAGACTTCAGACATTTGCCTCCATCACAGTGAGGAGGTGCCTGGTGAACTCACTGTGGTGGATGTTAATTTGTGTTTATTGTGTGTTTTTGTCATTTTTACTATATGTAGGACTGCAAGGCAACAACATTTTGTTCAGACCACAAGGTCTGAATGACAATAAAGGTTACTTACTTATTTACTCACTCAAGAAAGGTCTTGATCAGAAACGTCATCTATCCATGTTCTCCAGAGATGTTGCCTGACCTGCTGTGTCACTCCAGCATTTGATGTCCTTTTATCATTACCTCAGTCACTCAGGCACGTTTCAGTTTTAGTTTACTGTCACGTGTATCGACGCACAGTGAAAAGCTTTTGTGGGAGATAGCTGGTAATTTAAACTACTTGGCCTGTCCCACTTAGGCGATTTTTTAGGCGACCACAGGCGACTAGGCTGTCGCCACATGGTCGCGGGGGTTGTCGCCTGTATGGTCGTGAGTAGTCTCCTCAGTTGCCCAAAGAATCGTAGCGTTTTTCTGGTCGCCGCTGGATTTTGAAATGTTCGAAACCTTTCGCCGACAGTCGGCTTGACGCCAATGAGCCTAGCTTGACTTCTCCTGAAGTAGGTGCTGCCGTGGGTTGTCGCCAGTGCTGACTTTGGTGAATTCCATTGGCGACTACCTGCGTTAACCTACGCCAACCGGTGACTGAATTGTCTTAAGTTGTCTTCTGTTGACGCCGACTGGGTCGTACCATGTCCTAGCTTGTCGTGGGTGGACATAGATTGTCGTAGGTGGACATCCTAATAATGGGTCGGCGGTTGTCAGTGGCTTGCTGTAGCTTGACGCCGACTGGGTGGTAGGTTGTTGTAGACATTGTTATGGGGGGTCCAGTCGCTGGCAGTCGCCGAAAAAAATCACCTAAGTGGGACAGGCTCATAACATCGTGCATTATTGAACATAATGGGAGAAAAAAGGTATTCTCAATGATATATACTTATGTTCACACATGCGGAACTAATGCTGCTACATTCGGCAATGAAAAACCTCTCATAAGAAATAGATGCAAGAGATGAACAATTGGCTTGTTGAACCTATTCCACCTCTCGATAAAATCCTGACTGATTTTTCCCAACATGCCACTTTTCTGCACCAACTAACGCTTAATGTCCTTAATAATCAAAATTCTTGAATGAGGTTCTATGTGCATTTGGGGTAGAGAATTCCAAAGCTTCCCTGCCTTAGCAGAGAAGAAATTCCTTATCTTGCTCTCAGCCAATTCCTTATTTTGAGATTGTCTCTCTAATTCTCGCCTCTTAGACTTGTCTTAATTGACAAATCAGAACTTATTTGCTAGAATATGGTCTCCATTTATTGATTTTCTAAAGGGGTTAAACACAGAAGCTGGACTGAGACTTGAATCCAGGACTGGATGAATAATTACACTCTATAATCTATGGACCTATCTCCAAAATTGTGTTATTGGTAATCTTCTTTGTTTTGTTTTTTCTCCCTCCCTTCTCTATTAGCCTATAGTTTCCTTTTTCTCTTTCCTTATTTCCTTTCTCTCTATAGTTCTATCTTTCAAAAAAAAGCATATAAAATAGAAGCTGTGTTTATATGTATCTGGTAAACAAATCGTGTTTTGGTTATGATATGTATTTATTTACCTTTCTTGTACATCAGTGGAGCTGCACACTAAATCTCGTTGCACTGACGTGCAATGACAATAAAAGATATATTATTATTATTATTATATGTATATGCCTCAAATAAAAAGATATTTAAAAAATTTTTTTTTTAATTCTCGCCTCTCCATCTCTGCATCTTCATCTATAATATGAAGCCCCATAAGAATGTAGTATGTTTTAAAGAAATCGCCTCTCATTTTGATAAATGCAATGGAGTAAAAGCTCTCCGCCTTTCTTCGACCCTGGTCATCCTGCCAGTTCCACTGTTCGCATCCAGACATCCCTTCGTTATCACCACTTCCTCAGCCAACAATGGACCATTGTGGGCTCCAACTTTTGTTGGTCATCGGTGCCGGCTCGGATTTGTGCTGAACCATATCGGACATCCAGTTTCTCCCTCCCCCCAAACACGCGGTCTGAAGAAGGGTTGCGACCCGAGACCACTCCTATTTATTTTTCCCAGAGATGCTGCCTGACCCGCTGAGTTATTTACTCCAGCGTTTTTGTGTCTACCTTCAAAGCGATTTCATCAGTTGCGTTCGTCCCTCTAGACTGAGCCGTTGATTGCTTGCGCATCTTTGCACTTCATGCATGAGAAATCAAAATAGCTGCAACTTAATATGTAAACAGGGAAGCTAATCCCAAGATGATTGTGGTCTTTGGTGGGATTTGACTTCCTATTTTGATAAAGTCAAGGTCAGGACTGAATCAACTAAATCATGATACAATCTCAGTGCCACACTTCAGTCCTGCAATTAGTATGCGAAAGGGAACAATTAAAGTTTCTAATTAAATCCACCAATCTCGCAAAACATTAAAAATTAAACTCTGCCTTTATCAGGATGATATGACTATCTTTGACACAACAGTAATGAGGAATGCACAGAAGTCAAACCAGAGGACGAGAGAAACAGGATAGGTGTCTTATTCGCTTAATTTAGAAATTCAGCTTCAGTGGATGAACAGGTGATGGAGAAATGTGTAGGAAGGAACTGCAGATGCTGGTTAAAACTGAAGATAGACACAAAAAGCTGGAGTAACTCAGCGGGACAGGCAGCATCTCCCCATTTGTACGTTCTATCCGTGACCTGTGTGGGTTTTCTCCGGGTGCTCCGGTTTCCTCCCACACTCCAAGGATGTACAGGTTTGTCGGTTAATTGGCTTTGGTAAATTGTAAATAGTCCCTGGTTTGTAGGATGGTGTTAGTGTAGGGGGTGGTCGATGGTCGGCATGGGCCAAAGGGCCTGTTTCCATGCTGTATCTCTTAAAAAACAAACCCCTGTTGTGGTTAGATATTTTGTTGGCCAAAATTCCAGGATACCACTGTGGTCTCGACCCGAAACGTCACCCATTCCTTCTCTCCAGAGATGCTGCCTGTTACTCCAGCTCATGGAGACTCTACTTTTACACCTCAGTCCCCGGCTAATCAACTGTTGCGACGGGGGTATACCTTACATTAAAGTCGCTTTTAAATTTGTTTTCAAGCTAAGCTCACTCATATCTCCCATCTTCCCATCTCCCACTCCCTCTTCTCCCCTCCCCCATCAGGCAAGAGGAACAGAAGTGTGAAAACGCACACCTCCAGATTCAGGGGCAGTTTCTTCCCAGCTGTTATCAGGCAACTGAATGGTCCTCTCATTAGCTGGAGTGCAGTCCTGATCTTTCAGGAGATCTTTGAAATCTTTAATCGGAGCTCAATGTTATATCTTGAACTTTTTTGTGCCCATTATCATTTATCTGCATACAGTAGATGTCTTGATTCTATTCATTTATAGTCTTTTCTTTCACTAGATAGCACCCAAATTTGCCAATGTCCCCTTCAACCACACTTCCAATTGCCTTCATAAGTTCATAAGGTCATAAGTGATAAGAGCAGAATTAGGCCATTTGACCCATCAAGTCTACTCCACCATTCAATCATGGCTGATCTACCTCTCCCTCTTAACCCCATTCTCCTGCCTTCTCCCCATAACCCCTGACACCCATGCTAATCAAGAATCTATCTATCTCTGCCTTAAAAATATCCACTGATTGGCCTCCACAGCCCTCAGTGGCAATGAATTCCATATTCACCACCATTCTGACAAAAGGAATTCCTTCTCATCTCCTTTCCAAAGGAAAGTTCTTTAATTCTGAGGCTGTGACCTCTGGTCCTCTCCACATCCACTCTATCCAAGCCTTTCACTATTCTGTACGTTTCAATGTGGGTCCCCCCTCATTCTTCTAAACTCCAGCGAGTGCAGGACCAGTGCCGTGAAACGCTCGTCAAATGTTAACCTGACCTTCATGTACAGAGGCTGATATTTTGTGCTTCTCCTGAAGATGATGAATTTCTGAGATAACGAGAGTGAATGATATGCTTAAACCACCCGTCTTGGTGTACTTTCCTCATGAGGACACAACTTAGAACACAATGTGTTTCATTCCAAGAGACACATGATACTACAGATGTAGGTCCTCTGGTCCTTTTTGAAGTCCTTTTTAAAATCTACTATTTCCATTGCTTCCTCTATTCTGGGTGGCAGTGGGAGGAGGGGGGAAATAATGGAATTCATAGATTCCAAAGGAATCTTTTAAATGCCTTTAGATGTACTGCCCCATCTTGTCAGTTCCTTGCGGTTCACACTGAGCACTCAGCAAGTGACAGTTCATCATTTTCTAATTTTAATCTCGTTCAATTCGAAACTCTCCAGTATTTCTTTCCTCTATGGAACAGTGATATTATCCTTGTTCAATACCTCACGTCATTTTTCATTAAAAATAAAAATCTTCCATCCTGTAGGACCCATTTTTGAAAGGTATCGATCAATAAACGCTGGCGCGACCTGTGATCCCAAGGATACATGTTTAGCACATCTTTATTTCCGAGTGAAATCCTTATCGACAAGAAGCAAACCTCTCCGAGGTACAAGCTCAATATCAAAATGGTGTTAACCATGCAGGGATTGGTTTGATGATGCCAGTCCATGTCAAGAAAGCAAATCAATGCAAAAGCAACAAAAAATATAATTAAAATCACTTTAAGCTGCTTTGTCACCTGCTGTGAAGATGAATCATCTTTCTCTCCGAAGAAAAATTGGTGATCTATCATCTCTGAAAGAAAATAAATTAGTCTTCAATTGTCTGCAGATCAGTGATTTGTGATGGAGCTTCGATGGGACTGGGTATTGGAAGAATTGACTGTTTTTTTTCTGAACCTTCTGATAGAATTTGCAGGACTAGTTACATTTAATGAAAAAAAGTTATACGGGTCCAACATCGATTTTCCGGCACCCTTGGTTCCAGTGCCTTTCTGGATGATCCGTTTTGCCGTGGCAATGAATCTCACGGCCTCCGAGAGGAGTCCAACAGTACAGGAACGGTCCACCTAGGCTGCCATGGGGCCGAGATACTGGCCCGCAAAGTCGGCTGTGGGAACGGATCTGCCGTTCCAGAGCCCCGGCCACAGGGGGGCAAATTCGATCCGCCGATCGGCAGCGAATGTCCCGTTGAGTTCTAGATTGGCCGCTTTACCCAGCCTAGGTTGCTGTGCTGTAAACTTCTAAATTGAAATGAACATTCAAAATGATAATGACAGTACTTAAGACAGAATAGAAAATCTACATTGCTCTCACATCAAGCGATTGCTCACTGCCTTATATATTCAATGTGAAAGATTGGAATCTTATTGGGATAAATTAATTTGCCACGTTAGCTCTTCAGCATTGTTCATTCAATTCAATTTACTGGAGAAAGAAAGGCTATTCATTTTAGTTTTATCTTCAGGGATTTCAACAATTTCCACACACAAAAAAAAGATTTAAAGGCTAGAGTTGTGTTTTTAATTTTGATAAAAAGGCTGAAGTGTATTTTCATAAATGTCACTAAAGGAACATCTAGACAGAAGGCAGTTAATTTGCAAAATGGAGTTTGATTTCTACAGAGGTCAAATTATAGTTAGTTCATTAGTTAGGCTTGGCTAATCATATTGGCACTCTACACTTCACTGTGTTTGGGAAACGCTTTGATCTTTGCTTCTCATGATGCATGTACGGTGGAGTGGGTTGCTGCAACAAAGGTGGTTCAAGAAAATCTTGGTTTTAAAATAGGAACGTGTGAAAGCATTGGGTTTACGGCAAGATTAATTTCTGACGCATCGCTATGAGAAAGATAGAAACGTAGAAACATAGAAAATAGGTGCAGGAGTAGGCCATTCGCCCCTTTAAGCCAGCACCGTCATTCAATATGATCATGGCTGATCATTGGCCTCCACTGCCCTCTGTGGCGGGGGCCAATTCACTGGATGTTTTCAAGAGTCAGTTAGATATAGTTCTTAGGGCTAATGGTTAGCTTAAAGTTAAGAATGTTTGGAGTACAGACACAATGTTTTTAACTACCGACCCAAACATTTGTGTGACAGGTTAATTACTTCTTCATTTCTCACTACCCCCAGATATCGACATGAACAAATCTCCAAGTGCTTATTGACCTGAACAAACCAGAAAAACACTGGTCATTTGTTAAGATTACTTTAGTTTAGAGGTACAGCGCAGAAGCAGGCCGTTTGGCCCACCGATTCCGCGCCGACCAGCGATCCCCATACGCTAACAATATCCTACACAGTGGAGGCAATTTACAATTTTACCAAAGCCTATTAATCTAAAAACCTGTACGGTTTTGAAGCGCAGGAGGAAACTGGAGCACCTCAAGAAAACCCACGCAGGTCACGGGGAGAATGTAAATGAAAACTACATGACATTTATCCAACAGACAGTGTTGCCAGATATAAGAACACAGATGCCCAAGAGAAGTATTTTTAAATCCATTTAAAATGGCTTCTATATTTCACAGATCGCCACAAAGTGCTGGAGAAACTCAGTCGGTCAGGCAGCAGTTCTCGATAAAAAGGAAGGGTGACGTTTCAGGTCAGGACTCTTCTTCAGGCTTCATTTGTTCGATGTACCTTTTCATATCTCTCGTTTCCCATAACACTTTACACTCCACTACTAATCAAAAATCTACCTCTGCCTTAAAAATATCCATTGACTTGGCACAGATTCACCACCCTCTGACCAATTAATTCCTCCTCATTACCTTCCTAAAGGAATGTCCTTTAATTCTGAGGCTGTGACCTCGAGTCCTAGACTCTCCCACCAGTGGAAGCATCCTCTCCACAGTTTTAGAATAAGGAGTAAGCCATTTAGAACGGAGACGAGGAATCTCTGCCTAAAAAATATCCATTGACTCGGACTCGAGTCAATGTTCCCGATGTTGGGGGAGTCCAGAACCAGGGGCCACAGATTAAGAATAAGGGGTAAGCCATTTAGAACGGAGACGAGGAAACACTTTTTCTCGCGAGAGTGGTGAGTCTGTGGAATTCTCTGCCTCAGAGGGCGGTGGAGGCAGGTTCTCTGGAAGCTTTCAAGAGAGAGCTAGATAGGGCTCTGAAAATTAGCGGAGTCAGGGGATACGGGGAGAAGGCAGGAACGGGGTACTGATTGGGGATGATCAGCCATGATCGCATTGAATGGCGGTGCTGCCTCGAAGGGCCGAATGGCCTACTCCTGCACCTATTGTCTATCCACATCCACATCCACTCTTTCCATGCCTTTCACTATTCGGTAAGTTTCAATGGGGTTCTCCCTCGTCCTAAATTAACTAAACTAAATCAACTAAAAATTAAATCAATAAGGTGATTATATTTTACTTCTGAGGTAGACAAAAAAGTGCTGGAGAAACTCAGCGGGTGCAGCAGCATCTATGGAAATAGACAATAGGAAATAGGCAACGTTTCGGGCCGAAACCCTTTGGGTTTCGACCCGAAACGTTGCCTATTTCCTTCGCTCCATAGATGCTGCTGCACCCGCTGAGTACAGGCCCAGTGCCTTCAAAAGCCCATCATTATCCTTCCTGTATGCTTTAAGTTTGACTAGATCCTAAATTCTGTGTGTAGCTGATAAGCATCACTTGCCATTGAGAATAACGTTTGTTTGAAGTCATCCATTGAGCCACCTTGACTTACGAGTTCCTTTATTAAGTATCACAGGCACATTTGTTCAAGTTAAGGTGCAAATTGCTGTTAACATTGGATTGGTAAGCAGCCTGGGCATTTGCAGATTCAACGATGCATTATTTATTTGATCTCTGCGGTATATATTCCACAAGAGCTGGAAAAGGTCACAGAGAATGGAAAAAAAAAATGTTTTGGAAGGAGCTGTGGAAGTCAACCTGCATTCTGTGATAAATTAAGTACATTCATCATTATTAATACTTCAAGACACTTTTCATTGTATTTGTAAATAAAAACAATTTGAGACAGTTACAGTTGATTTAGCAGGCAACTTGAA
This sequence comes from Amblyraja radiata, assembly GCF_010909765.2. Lineage (NCBI taxonomy): Eukaryota > Metazoa > Chordata > Chondrichthyes > Rajiformes > Rajidae > Amblyraja > Amblyraja radiata. Next base: position 3,863,594 of record NC_045987.1, on the reverse strand, counting down.
TTGATTGTTTGCAGTGGTGATCTGTTAGATCTTACCTGCGTAGCTATGGGGTAAGATGTGTGTGTAGTTGTAATGAGAAGTGACTGAGACACATGCAGAAGCGGTTTGATCACTTAAAATTATTAAATATTAAAGGAAAGTGAGCCCACGGGACCAGTCAATGCGATGAGATCACATTCCAGTCATCAATCATTATCAGTCACATTCAAATAAACTTGGATAATTTAAGGAGCAAACAAGAAAAGAATGTAAATGATCTAATGAAGGAATAGTCAGAGAGTGATACAGTGTGGAAACAGGCCCAACTTGCCCACACCAACATGTGTAGGTGGCCAACATGTCCCACCTACACTAGTCCCACTTTCACATCCTACACATCTGCACACTTGCTAATTCTGCCCTGTATGTTCTCATCCAATGAAAATGTGTAGGAAGGAACTGCAGATGCTGGTTTAAGCCGAAGATAAACATGTAAAGCTGGAGTAACTCAGTGGGTCAGACAGCATCTCTGGAGAGAAGGAATAGGTGACATTTCGGGTCAGAAGAAGGGCCTCGACTCAAAACATCACCCATTTCTTCTCTCCAGAGATGCTGCCTGTCCTGCTGAGTTAGGGGCCTGTCTCACTGTACGAGGTAATTCAAGAGTTCTCCCGAGTTTCCCCTGATTCGAACTCGGAGAATTACGGAAATAGCCGTTCGTGAATACTCAGAGCTCTGGTGGACATTTTTCACATTGCTGAAAAAAATTCACGAGTTTCCGCGTTTCCCAAGTACCTGCCGTTAGCGTTATGAGCCGCTACGAGATGTCCCGAGCTCCGACGTACCCGCTACGTACATTCTACGTACTTACCACAAGTTTGATTTTTTTTAAACTCGGGAGAGCTCTTGAATTACCTCGTACAGTGGGACAGGCCCTTAACTCCATCATTTTGTGTCCATTGAAAAGAATGTAAATTATCTAATGAAGGAATATTCTTGGCAGTATTATAATGTTAAATATAAAGAATAATCATAAACTCTGTGATTTACAGTTGAATTAAACATTTTGTCCATAACATTTAGTTTAGTTCAGAGATACAGCATAGAATCAGAATCAGGCCCTTCGGCCCACCGAGTCCATGCTGTCCAATGATTACCCATTCACACTTTCGCATCCTACACACCAGGGCAATTTCCAGAAGCCAATTAACCTACAAACCTGCACGTCTTTGGAATGTGGGAGGAAACCGGAGCACCCAGAGCAAACCCACACGGTCACAGGGAGAACGTACAAGCTCCATATAAACAGCACCCGTAGTCAGGATCGAACCTGGATCTCTGGCAGCAACCCTTCCGCTGCCCCCCAAATGATGGATTCTTGGGTTGGGTAGTAAACCCAGTAATAGTGTGCAATCTGCTCACGAGTGTGCTCCACATAGCACAGGCCTCGTTTCCCTGAGATACCAAAACCGATGGTTGATTGCTTTAGACAACATGAGCATGAACAGACTGCAATCAATTAGCTTTCAGCAAAGAGCCAAATTATTTCTTCCGTAAAATTACTCAGCTGGAAGGTAGAATATGTTAAAATGTGAGAAAATAACAGATAAGGATTCATCAATCAGCCATCATTGGGAAAGTCTACAGAAGATCAAAGGCAAACTGTTGGGGGAAGTAATGTTAAAAATCATGTTCTCGTGAACATGCAGTGATAATGCATTGCAACTAGTTGGTCCAAAAGGAATATTTGATTTGATCTGTGCAATTGCTATCTCCCGTAATCCCCAACGGCAGCCTATTGATTATCAATTCCTGTGTAGGAGGAAACTACAGATGCTGGCTTACACCGAGGATAGACACAAAATGCCGGAGTAACTTAGTGGAACAATTACTCCAGCATTGTGTGTAACCTAACCCGCTGAGTTATTTTGGCACGTCACCCATTCCTTCTCTCCTGAGATGCTGCCTGACCCGCTGAGTTACTTCAGCATTTTTGGTCTATCTTCGATAATCAATTCCTGTTGCTCTCAGGAACAAATGTTTTTTCAATATCTCGAGACTTTTCCTCAAAGTCTCTGATTCAAATAAATTATTTTAGTCATAGTTGAGGTTTCTTACTGGGTTGCTGCAAACAATTCCTCACCAGTGCCATAGAGTCATAGAGTGATACAGCGTGGAAACAGGCCCTTCGGCCCAATTTGCCCACACCGGCCAACACGTCCCAGCTACACTAGTCCCACCTGCCTGTGTTTGGCACAGATCCCTCCAAACGTGTCCCATCCATCAAAAGGTCAAAAGGTCAAAAACTTTATTTGCCATTTGTGCTTACACACATAGGAACTCTTGTGCGGCTATTCAGAGTCAAGTCAAGTCAAGTTAAAAATTAAAATTAAAAATTAAAAAATTTAAAATCTATGTACCTGTCAAACTTTGTTTCTTAAACGTTGGGATAGTCCCAGCCTCAACTACCTCCTCTGGCAGCTCGTTCCATACACCTACCACCCTTTGTGTGAAAAAGTTACCCCTCAGATTCCTATTGAATCTTTTCCCCTTCACCTTAAACCTATGTCCTCTGGTCCTCGATTCCCCCAACTCTAGGCAAGAGGTTCTGTGCATCTACCCGATCTATTCCTCTCACGATTTGCTGAGGAAACATGTAGTCCGGATAACTTTGGCAATCCCATCTCCAGCTGTTTTCCTGGCGCACACATCCAGGTTATTTATCTACATGAACGTCTGTTTTTATTTCAATTTTTAGGCTGATTTTAGATATGGTAATTTAAAATTTTAAAGCTATATGTATTTATTCTGTTTTTATTAACTGCACTGACGGGAACTGATTGAGAAACAATGTTTTCGTTTCATCTGTGTATGTAAGTTAAAATTACATTAAAGTAAATACTGATACTGATATACTGATATGAAGGATTGTCGCGGGCCTGGTGTTTTTGTTGTCTGTGTGATCCAGACAGAACAATGACATTCTTACTTGCAGCACAACAGAACATGTAAATATAGTACACTGTAAACAATATAATAAACAAAGTTAGAAGAAGTTTCAGTTTCAGTTTAGTTTATTGCCACGTGTACCGAGGTACAGTGAAAAGCTTTTGTTGCTTGCTAACCGGTCAGCGGAAAGACAATACGTGATTCCAATCGAGCCATTTACAGTGTATAGATACATGATAAGGGAATAACATTATCAATGACTATGATCTGATTACCCCAACCCTCCCAGTTGTTACATATTCACAGTCTTGGCAACGTTGAACACCATCCATTATGGGTGGATCCAACAGACTGGCTCTACCTACAGTACATACAGCACAGAACGCCACAGGAGATCCTTTCTCCCTGTCGCTATCAAACTCTACAACTCCTCTCCCTTCTGTCGTGGGCTAGACTGACTCTCTTTAGCAGTCAGAGGAACATCCTTGCATGAAGTAGTTGAGTTTAGTTTAGTTTAGTCTATTGTCACGTGTACCGAGGTACAGTGAAAAGCTTACATTGCGCGCTAACCAGTCAGCGGAAAGACAATACATGATTACAATCGAGCCACATACAATGTATCGATACATGATAAGGGAATACAGTTTAGTGCAAGGTAAAGCCAGCAAAGTTTGATCAAGGATAGACCGAGGGTCAACAAAGAGGTAGATAGTAGTTCAGCACCGCTCTCTGGTTGTGGTAGGATGATTCAGTTGCCTGATAACAGCTGGGGTGAAACTGTCCCTGAATCTGTTGGTAGACAAAAATCAAACTGATGCTGCCTCACCCGTTGAGTTTCTCCAGTATTTTTGTCTACCTTCGATTTTTCCAGCAACTGCAGTTCTTTCTTAAACTGAATCTGGAGGTGTGCGTTTTCACACTTCTGTACCTTTGCCTAATGGGAGAGGGGAGAAGAGGGAGTGACCGGGGTGCGACTCGTCCTTGATTCTGTTGCTGGCCTTGCCGAGGCAGCGTGAGGTATAAATGGAGCCAATGGAAAGGAGGTTGGTTTGTGTGATGGTCTGGGCTCTGTCCACAATTCTCCGCACAGTACATTGTATGGTTAGTATATGCGATTCAGGACAAAGACACATTGCACTTGTTCGTTCATTCATCACTGCTCTCTGGTTGTGGTAGGATGGTAGGAAGAAATGAAAGAGGAATGAAAAAAAACATATTGCCAGATGATCAAGGATTGTGTGGGATGAGCTTTGGGCCAGAAAATTCATTAGGTAGAGATTGGTCCCAACTTTATGGGAGAAGCATTTCATTCACCATGGATAATTTCCCTGGATGATATTTTTGATCATTTCAAGAGCAAACAAAGAATGTTTGCAAACAGCTGGTGATTCTCAGGAAGATTTTCCAGCATCAACCATCAGGATTAGTTTCTCCTTCGTGAATAAATAAGGACTGATTAGGTTCGTGATACATTTAATTGCAAAATAAATGCTCCTTGAAAATTGCTGGAAAATCTCACTGGGACGAACTCGACACCTCCTACAGGTGTACGGTAGAGAGCACATTGACTGGTGGCATCACGGACGGCCTGGGTTCGGCAACTTGAACGCCCAGGAGTGAAGAAGACTGCAAAAAGTTGTGAACCCCTTCCCAGTCCATCACCGGCTCTGACCTCCCCACCGTCAAAGAGATTTATCGGAGTCGCTACCTCATCATCAGATACCCACACCACCCTAGCCACACACTCACTTCACCCCCACCATCGAGAAGAAGGTACAGGAGCCTGAAAACTGTAACGTCCACATTGAGGAACAGAATCTTCCCCCACAGCCATCAGGCTATTAAACACTACAACCTCCAATAAGCTCCGAACATTCTTCAGTCCGAAGAAGGGTCTCGACCCGAGACGTCACCCATTCCTTCTCCCCAGAGATGCTGCCTGTCCCAGCTGAGTTACTCCAGCATTTTGTGTCTATCTTCGGTTTAAACCAGCATTTGCAGTTCCTTCTACACATTGAAAGTTTCCATAGTGACATCGATATCTCGCTTCCTAGACCTTGTTGGCAGTGTCTCAAAATCCCACCTGAAATTATTACTAAATAAATGAAGAGCAGTATTTTTTGGCACTACTGGTACAATTTTTCTTGCTGTCTTGCTGACAGGTCACAATCGCACCACAGTAGTGAGCTCACGCTCACACTTAAGCTTATATATGTGGACCCAAGTATAAAGAGGAGGAAACAGGTCATGTCAATCCCTATGTAAGACGACTCTTATGTCCTTGCAATCTGTGAACCATTGATCAGAATATGCACCATTGTTACATTTTTAGTAGATGCACAATGCTGGAGTAACTCAGCGGGACAGGCAGCATCTCTGGAGAGAAGGAATGGGCGACTTTTCGGGTCGAGACCCTTCTTCAGACTGATGTCAAGGGAGGGGGCTGGACAAAGATAGAATGTAGGCAGAGACAGGCATACAGGTGGGAGAACTGGGAAGGGGGAGGGATTGGAGAGAGAAACCAAGGGCTATCTGAAGTTAGAGAAGTCAATGTTCATACTGCTGGGGTGTAAACTACCCAAGCGAAATATGAGGTGCTGTTCCTCCAATTTGCTCTGGGCAAATTGTCCCATTCCTTCTCTCCATAGATGCTGCCTCACCCACTGAGTTACTCCAGCATTTTGTGTCTACCATCGATTTAAACCAGCATTTTGTGTCTACCTTCGATTTAAACCAGCATCTGCAGTTCTTTCTCACACATTGAGAAATTTTAGTTTAGTTTAGTTCAGAGGTACAGAGCGGAAACAAGCCTTCAGCCCACTGAATCCGCGCCGACCAGCGATCCCCGCACACTAGCACTATCCTACACACACTACGGACAATTTGCTATCTTTACCAAAGCCAACTAACCTACAAACCTGTACATCTGAGTGTGGGAGAAAACTGGAGCACCCGGAGGAAACCCACGTGGGTCACGGGGAGAACGTACAAACTCCGTACAGACAGCGCCCGTAGTCGGGATCGAACCTGGGTCTCTGGCGCTGTGAGGCAGCAACTCTGCCGCTGCGCCACCGCTGCCGACCTTCTTGAGGTTGAATGGACTGACATGTTGGGGAGATTCTGAACCATGGCCTCCTAATCTGAGGAAGGACATTCTTGCCATAGAGGGAGTACAGAGAAGGTTCACCAGACTGATACCTGGGATGGCAGGACTTTCATATGAAGAAAGACTGGATAGACTCGGCTAGAATCAGTGCCGGATTTACGTATAAGCTAAACAAGCTGTAGCTTAGGGCCCCCACTTTCTAGGGGGCCCCCCAAAAAAATTGAAAAAAACGGGGGTGTACATTTCCAAAATATAAGATAAAAAAGAACTAAAATAATGCAATAGTTTTGAACTGCAATAGTTTTGCAGACAATGCAGGGCCAGATTTACCTATAAACTAGACAAGCTTAAGCTTAGGGCCTCGAGGTGTAGGGGGGCCTCCGGCCAAGGCAGAACACCTACCGTTCAACTCTGGGCGAGCCCCCCTCTCTATCTCTCTCTCTCCATCTCCCCCCGCTATCCGTGTCCGGGCCGCCGGGCTCCGCTCGCTCCTCATCCGCCGGCACGGCAGGCGGCCTTGCACATGTGCACAACCACGCCCAGCGCATCACCGGCCGCCCTGCGCGTGCGCACTGCAACGGCAACTGGTCGGCGCTGGGCACTTTCTCCCTCGCTTTGAATTGTGGGAGATTTGGCCGCCATGGCTGTCCGGTCGTTGGGGGGCCTCACAAGTGGAACAGCTCAGTGCCTCTCTTCATCTAAATCCGGCACTGGCTAGAATTTAGAAGATTGAGGGGGGATCTTATAGAAACTTACAAAATTCTTAAGGGGTTGGACAGGCTAGATGCAGGAAGATTATTCCCGATGTTGGGGAAGTCCAGAACAAGGGGTCACAGTTTAAGGATAAGAGGGAAGTGTTTTAGGACCGAGATGAGAAAATTATTTTTTACACAGAGAGTGGTGAATCTGTGGAATTCTCCGCCATAGAAGGTAGTTGAGGCCAGTTCATTGGCTGGATTTAAGAGGGAGTTAGATGTGGCCCTTGTGGCTAATGGGATCAGGGGGTATGGAGAGAAGGCAGGTATGGGATATTGAATTGGATGATCAGCCATGATCATATTGAATGGCGGTGCAGGCCCGAAGGGCCGAATGGCCTACTCCTGCACCTATGTTTCTATGTTTCTATACTCCAGTGATGCTGGAGATGTTGACCTATCACCTTCTACATTATACTTGGAGGACCTACAAGTGTTTACATGGCGGTTGGCAGCATAAAAAAGAACCGTCTCCTGTTTCGTTGCACCATTTTATGAGCGGAATAACTTATTCTCCTTGATTTTCACATAGGATTTCCAGCAGGTTTGTTCTTGCAACAGGAATCCCGTTGCGCAAACCCTTGAGCTTTCATCTGCAGGCTATCGTTTGAAGTCCCCATACCAATCCTCTGCAACCCATCCATTGTGCAACAATGTCCTCTAAAGAGTGGGCAAATGAATTCTCCCACCCACTGGCCACTGCAGGTGATATCTGCGGAGCAGACAATACTGTCTTTTCAACTGCTTCCTGTACCTTCTGTTGATTCCCTGGTTGCTTAGTAACTGGGGGACACATGAGATGGGAGTCTATCGCTCTCTGAAAGAAATAATGCATGATGATGTGGTGATGGTGGGAAGAGAGAGAAAGAGAGAGGTGGGAGGTAGTCCCCCTGTGGTGCGGATGAGACAGTGGATGAAAAGGATGTGGGCTCGGTGAAATGTGTACGAAAGAACTGCAGATGCTGGATAAAACCGTAGACACAAAAAGCTGGAGTAACTCAGCGGGACAGACAGCATCTCTGGAGAAAAGGAATAGGTCTGAAGATGTGTCTTGACCCAAAACATCTCGACCCAAAACATCACCCATTCTTTTCCCCAGAGAAGCTGCCTGACCCGCTGAGTTACTCCAGCTTTTTGTGACTATCTGATGTGAGGTAAGATTGCATCACATACAAATACAATAGACTGGAGTAGGCCATTCGGCCCTTCCAGCTAGCACCGCCATTCAATGTGATCATGGCTGATCATCCCCAATCAGTGCCCCATATCAGTGCAATCTGCCTTCTCCCCATATCCCCTGACTCCGCTATCTTTAAGAGCCCTATCTAGCTCTCTCTTGAAAGAAAGAATGTTATCATCAGCAATCTCTTTGTTCTTTCGAACCAGGGCGGCAGAGCAGTGGAGTTGCTGCCTTAGTTCAAGTTCAAGTTCAAGTTCAAGTGAGTTTATTGTCATGTGTCCCTGTATAGGACAATGAAATTCTTGCTTTGCTTAAGCACACAGAAAATAGTAGGCATTTACTACAAAACAGATAAATGTGTCCATATACCATGATATAAATATATACACACATGAATAAATAAACTGGTAGTGCAAATAACAGAAAGTGGTTATTAATAATCAGAGTTTTGTCCGAGCCAGGTTTAATAGCCTGATGGCTGAGGGGAAGTAGCTATTCCTGAACCTGGTTGTTGCAGTCTTCAGGCTCCTGTACCTTCTACCTGAAGGTAGCAGGGAGATGAGTGTGTGGCCAGGATGGTGTGGGTCTTTGATGATACTGCCAGCCTTTTTGAGGCAGCGACTGCGATAAATCCCCTCGATGGAAGGAAGGTCAGAGCCGATGATGGACTGGGCAGTGTTTACTACTTTTTGTAGTCTTTTCCTCTCCAGGGCAGAGACCCTGGTTCGATCCTGACTACCAGTGCTGGCTGTACAGAGTTTGTACATTTTTCTCCAAGATCTAAGGCCTCCACCCCCACTCCAAAGACGTACAGGTTTGTAGGCTAATTGACTTTGGTAAAATTTCCCAAGTGTGTAGGACAGTGTTCGTGTGTATGGGGGGGGGGGGGGGGGGGGCGGGGGCAGGGGGCTATCGCTTGTCGGCCCGGATTCGATGGGCCGAAGGGCCAGCTTTCATGCTGTAGCTCTAAAAAATGGAGAAAAACTCTTCAAGGGGGTCAATCAGAACTTCAGCTGATGTTATCAACTCTTGCAATTGGATGCTGTGGATGTAGACTACTGCAATCTATAGCTGACTAAACACACAATCCTGATGATAGACACAACGTGCTGGAGTAACACAGCGGGTCAGGTGGCATCTCTGGAGAAAAAAGATGGGTGAGGTTTTGGGTCAGCAGCCTTCTTCAGACTCATAATGAGTTTTAGCATGAATCACAAGAACAAGCGCAGTTCATGTGTCATATTTCCATTGATCAGAGAGCATTGTTTTCAGGTGAAAGGGTCAATATGTGAAGTAGGAGCAATTTTTTTTACACAGAAGGTGGTGAGTACCTGGACTTGCACGTCTTTGTAGTGTGGGAGGAAACCGGAGCAGCCGGAGAAAACCCACACGGTCATAGGGAGAACGTACAAACTCCGTACAGACAGCATCCGTGGTCAGTATTGAACCCGGACCTCTCTCGCTGTAAGAAAAATATACTGTTTCACTGACAGGTTATGGAACAAATAGACTTACTACTAGTGGGAGAGTCTAAGACCAGAGGTCGTAGCCTCAGAATTAAAGGACGTTCCTATAAGAAGGAGATGAGGAGGAATTTATTTTGTCGAAGGGTGGCGAATCTGTAGAATTCTTTGCTGCTGAACGCTGTGGAGGCCGAATCATTGAGTATTTTTGAGACAGAGATTGATATATTTGTGATTAGTACGGGTGTCAGAGGTTATGGGGAGAAGGCAGGAGATGGGGTTAGGAGGGAGAGATAGATCATAGATACATAGATACATAGAAAATAGGTGCAGGAGTAGGCCATTCGGCCCTTCGAGCCTGCACCGCCATTCAATATGATCATGGCTGATCATCCAACTCAGTATCCCGTACCTGCCTTCTCTCCATACCCCCTGATCCCTTTAGCCACAAGGGCCACATCTAACTCCCTCTTAAATATAGCCAATGAACTGGCCTCAACTACCCTCTGTGGCAGAGAGTTCCAGAGATTCACCACTCTCTGTGTGAAAAAGTTTCTTCTCATCTCGGTCCTAAAGGATTTCCCCCTTATCCTTAAGCTGTGACCCCTTGTCCTGGACTTCCCCAACATCGGGAACAATCTTCCTGCATCTAGCCTGTCCAACCCCATAAGAATTTTGTACGTTTCTATAAGATCTTCCCTCAATCTTCTAAATTCTAGTGAGTACAAGCCGAGTCTATCCAGTCTTTCTTCATATGAAAGTCCTGACATCCCAGGAATCAGTCTGGTGAACCTTCTCTGCACTCCCTCTATGGCTATAATGTCCTTCCTCAGATTTGGAGACCAAAACTGTACGCAATACTCCAGGTGTGGTCTCAGAGTAGACTTGATGGGCCGAATGGCCTAATTCGGCTCCTATCACTTATGAACATGAACTTATGAAAGGAAAGGAGGCTTCCTCTAAATGTCTGCTTTCAACCCATGAATGCTCATACTCATACTCATCCACGCCCTGTTCAGATTAGAATTGGCGGTGGGCAGGTCATTAAGTAGTTCTCTCGTTTGTTACATTACACAAAGACACACATCAAAGACCGGTCTGATAGCATCAGCCTTTTAAGTCTGGCCTGAAATATCTAATGCTTTATATAATTTTCATCCATTTGAAGTGCCATCTCTCAGTCATCTCGCTGGGTTCCGTTAAAGGCCCTTTAAACCACAGGAGAAAAGCAAACAAAGGATTCAAAAGACTTATACCATTATTATTTTTAAAGCAAACTGCTCAGAAATCTGGATCAAGTTAAACATAGCAGAAATTAAACCTGTGAAATAATAAATGCCTGGGCAAAGAATTGGAAACAGAACAAAGGCAAACGCAATTTAAGTACCTTCAATCAAACTAATGTTTTAAGCATATAGTTTGGATTCAGCGTGTTCATTTTACAGTAATAAGATTATTTCTGGTATTTTATTGGAGTTATCATTTTAATGAAAGAATTATGTTTTATAGCTTAATAACTCAAAGTACAAAAAAAGTGAAACAAAGTTATTTAATCAAGAAAATAAACCCGTGAATTTAATTTTCAATATCTGAGGAAACAAAATTTAGTATAATTCTTTCGGAATTACTTTCCTGAGTTTACTTACTATCACTAATTGACTGGGGCGCGGTGGCGCAGTGGCAGAGTTGCTGCCTTACAGCGTCGGAGACACGGGCGCTCCAGTATTCTCCCGCACTCCAAAGACGTACAGGTCTCTACGTTAATTGGCTTGGTATAATTCTAAATTGTCCCTTGTGTGTGTAGGATAGTGTTTGTGTGCGGGGATCGCTGGTTGGTGCAGACTCGATGGGCCGAAGGGCTTGTTTCCTCACTGTATCTCTAAAACTAAAACTAAACTAAATACTTATAGAAACATAGAAAACAGGTGCAGGCGTAGGCCGTTTGGCCCTTCGTAACAGCACCGCCATTCAATATGATCATCCAAAATGAGTACCCCGTTCCTGCTCATACCCCATATCCCTTGATTCCATTAGCCCTAAGAGCTAAATCTAACTCCCTCTTGAAAACATCCAGTGAATTGGCCTCCACTGCCTTCTGTGGCAGAAAATTCCACAGATTCACAACTCTCTGGGTGAAATAGTTTTTCCTCATCTCAGTCTTAAATGGCCTACCCCTTATTCTTAAACTGTGTGACCCCTGGTTCTGGACTCCCCCGACATCGGGAACATTGTTCCTGCATCTGGCCTGTCCAATCCCTTCAGAATTTGATATGTTTCTATAAGAAACATCCTTCTAAATTCCAGTGAATACATGCCCAGTCGAAACATTCGTTAGTATATGCCCAGTCGATCCCTTCTTTGGAACTGATCAAAATTATGAACTTATAACAATGTCCATTAATGGCCTGTCCCACGAGCATGCGACCTGCATGCGGCAAGCGCGACCTAAAGGGGCAGTCCCACCAGCATGTGCCTGAATGCGGCAAACGCGACCTAAAGGGCCGGTCCCACCAGCATGTGCCTGCATGCGGCAAACGCGACCAAACCAGAAGCGGGTGCCGCGCGGAGGTCGAGTGAGTGACACGGCGTCGAGGCGGCTGTGGGCCGGCAGGCCGTTGCCGCACGTTATTTTTAAACATGGTCAGTTTTTCGGAGCCCCGCGCGATGTCGGGACCAGCTCCGCACAACTCCATAGGGCTCCGGCGATCGAAGTGGGACCGGCCCCGTGAGGCTGTACGGCTCAAGCGACCACGTTAGGTCATGCTTGCCACATGCAGGCGCATGCTGGTGGGACAGGCCCTTTACTCTACCTTTTTAACTATAACTCAGTACACCTGACAATAAACAAATCTCAAAACACAAACTTCTAACTCGAGGAAACAGCCACTGTTTACTTACCCGAGCAATCATTTCTAGAATCTTCTGTTTATCAATGAGATCATCCCTTATTCCTTTAAGCTCCATTGAATGATGCCCGCCATATCCAATCTCATCTAAGGAGTCAATATCATCTCCTGCAAGAATTAATCGAGGAATAGATGCCACATTAACTCCAAGGCAAATATATCCTGACTGAGGGAAGGGCTTCTGCACACAACTCAACAAATGTGGTCTTAAAGTTTTTGCAGACTTCTTCACATTTGTACTTCACCTTTCCCATAATAAAATCCAAATACATTTGCCTATTAAATTGCTTGAACTCAATGCTGCCTCTGTCTGTCTAGTTTTACACAATGTATTAAGTTATGGGATAATTCTTCTGCCTGGATATCGCATTGAGCATCCACGGGACCCCGACTTTTCTTGATTAATACGGGTGTCAGGAGTTATGGGGAGAAGGGGGTAAGGAGAGAGAAATAGATCAGCCATGATTGAATGGTGGAGTAAACTTGATGGGCCGAATGGCCTGATTCTGCTCCATCGCTTAAGATCATATGTCCCTATGGAGGGTGGGTGAGCAGACCAGCTGCGGGGCACAAAATGCTGGAGTAACTCAGCGGGTCAGGCAGCATCGCTGGAGAAAAGGAACAGGTGACGTTTCGGGTCGAGACCCATCATCTACCCGCTGAGTTACTCCAACATTTTATGTCCATCTTCGGTGTAAACCAGCATCTGTCGTTCTTTCTTACACAACCTACGAACCTGTACGTCTTTGGAGTGTGGGAGGAAACCGGAGCACCCGCAGAAAACCCACGCAGGTCACGGGGAGAGCGTACAAACTCTGTCCAGACAAGCGCCCGTAGTCAGGATCGAACCTGGGTCTCTGGAGCTGTAAGGCAGCAACTCTACCGCTGTGTCACCGTGACGCTCATAAGAAAACTGTGTAAAATTGTGTAAAAAACTGAATTAGTCGCAGAATTCCCAATTGCTGTTGATGCCTCTTAACAATATCGGTATCTTTGGCTTGCTTCTGTCGACTCTGCTTCTGGCTATCATCTTAGCACATCACTGGAGTCTCCATCAGGTAAAACAGGGCTGAGTGAACATTATTATATCTTCCAGCCATCAGGCTGTGAAGTCTAGCCTGTGTCAGTGCAGCAACCCCATAGAAATTAATTAAGCAGAAAGATCAGTCACGAGAACCATGAAGATTCTCCACTTTATAGATGCAAGATGCCGGAGTAAATCTGCGGGTCAGGCAGCATCTCCGGAGAGAAGGAAGAGGCGACGTCGCCATTTATCTGGTTTAACTCGATAAATTTACAGGCATTTATTTTGTTGTTGTGTGCACGAGTTTAGAGATACAGCGTGGAGACAGGGCCTTCGTTGCACCAAGTCCGCGGCGACCAGCGATCCCTGCACACTTAATGGGCCTGTCCCACTTAGGAGATATTTTGGGCGACTACAGGCAACTGCAGCAAAATTTTCAACATGTTGAAAAAAACTTGCCGACAGTTTCTGCTGTCATAGGTTGTCTCCAGGTGTCGTAGGTGAATTCCATTCAAACTAGTCCCTGGCAGTCGCCTGAAGAGTCACCTAAGTGGCACAGGCCCATAACACACACTAGGGACAATTAACAAATTTCACCGAAGCCCATTAACCTGTACGTCTTTGGAGTGTGGGAGGAAACCGGACATCCAGGAGAAAACCCACGCAGGTAACGGGGAGAACGTGCAAACTCCGTACAGACAGCACCTGCGCTCACGATTGAACGCTGGTCTTTGGCGCTGTGAGGCAGCAACTCTACCGCTGCGCCCATAGTCTTTTAATGATTTTGTGTTTCAGTTATTTTTTAAGAAACTTCAAGTTAAGTTTAATTTTCTTTACCACTCAGTGCAATTTTTAAATGTCAAAGACACTTTCACGGCAGCATGGTGGCACAGCGGTATAATTGCTGCTTAACCGTGGTAGAGATTCAGGTTCGATCCTGACTACGGATGCTGTCTATACAGAGTTTCTATGTTCTCCCCGTGACCTGCGTGGGTTTTCTCCGGGTGCTCTGGTTTCCTCCCACTCTCCAACGATGTACAGGTTTGTAGAGTCATATTGTCATACTGTGGAAACAAGCCCTTTGGTGCAACCTGCCCACACCGACCAACATGCCCCATCTACATAAGTCCCACCTGGCTGCGTTTGTAGTTTGAAGATAGACACAAAATGCTGTAGGAACTCAGCAGGACCGGCAGCATCACTGTATAAAATAAATGGGTGACGTTTCGGGTCGAGACTCTTCTTCCGACAGAGTGGGCGGAAAGGGAGATATAGAGATAAGGAAGTGTGAGGTGTGAAAATGAGACAAAGGGGATGGCGATCAAGGAAAATGTACAATAGATTGTTAGATCGGCATTTGCAGTTTAATTGGCTTTGGCAAACATTTGTAAATTGCCCCTAGTGTGTGTGTGTGTGTGTGTGTGTGTGTGTGTGTGTGTGTGTGTGTGTGTGTGTGTGTGTGTGTGTGTGTGTGTGTGTGTGTGTGTGTGTGTGTGTGTGTGTGTGTGTGTGTGTGTGTGTGTGTGCGCCAGTGTAAGGGGTGATCGCTGGTTGGTGCAGGCTTGGTGGGCCGAAGGGCCCGTTTCCACGCTGCATCTCTACACTCAGGGGCGGAAAACCCGGGGGGGCCAGAGGGGACACGTCCCCCCCATGTTTTGAGAGGTGGGCGACACACCCACTAGGTTAACCTGCCTGAGCTTCCGGGAAATATGGCCAGCGCGGAGAAGCAGCGCTGGTATCCCGTCAGTCCAGACAGGGCTGTTAGTTAACCCGGTGAGACAGGCAGTTGAGCTGCATTTAGCGCTGGATTGAGCCTCCGAAGCCTCGCGTGTCCCCCGTCCCCTCCATGTTTTGATAGTGAGTTCCGTTCTTGTCTACACCGTACTAAACCAGACGGCCAAAAATTCAGAACATTCCTTCGGCATAAATAAGCAAAACTTCTTTAGTTTCCTTCACTCTGCTGCCCTCTATGGACGAACCCTTGTTATGGGAATCGATCGACGGAGAATAGGGAGGAGAACATACGACAAGGTTCTGACTGCTGACTGATCTTAAGGAAAGCACAATAGAAATAACTTCTATAAAATTCAAATCACTTCCGTGAGAAACGGCAACGCAAATGAAACTCACGGAAAGGAAAACTCACGTCAGATACTATTTGGGGTGGCACAGTGGCGCAGCGGTAGAGTTGCTGCCTTACCGCGTTTGCAGCGCCGGAGACCCGGGTTCGATCCCGACTGCGGGTGCTGCCTGTACGGAGTTTGTACGTTCTCCCCGTGGGTTTTCTCTGAGATCTTCAGTTTCTTCCCACACTCCAAAGACGTACAGGTTTCTCGATTAATTGGCTTGATATAAATGTAAAATTGTCTCTAGTGTGTGTCGGATAGTGCTAACGTGCGGGGATCGCTGGTCGGCGCGGACTAGTTTCCGCGCTGTATCACTAGAATAAACTAAACCTCTTCACAGCCTTATTAAATGGAGGACTCTCTGTTATGATAGTCAGCTGCTATTTTGCATAACTTAATCTACAAATCTGTTTGTGCCCATTTATGCTGAGCACAATAAGTTTTCATTAAAACCGCAGACTGCCAAGTTGCATCAACAAGACAAATCAAATGTCAGCGTGCAGGAAGGAACTAAATGGAAGGAAGGAATCAAATGTCAGATGTATTCAAGAGAGAGTTAGATTTAGCTCTTCAGGCTAACGGAATCAAGGGATGTGGGGGGAAAGTAGGAACAGGATACTAATTCGGGATGATCAGCCACGATCATATTGAATGGCGGTGCTGGTTCGAAGGGCCGAATGGCCTACTCCTGCACCTATCTTCAATGTTTCTAAACCGAAGATGGACACAAAATGCTGGAGCAACTCAGCGGGACAGGCAGCATCTCTGGAGAGAAGGAATGGATGACGTTTTGGGTCGAGACCCTTCCTCAGACAGCGCTTTGCTCCGGTGAACTTTGTGTGATGTATTATGAAGTTGCTGTCCGCTGCTTGACCTATTTACTTTCCAAATGTGATCATCAGCGGCACGGTGGCGCAGCGGTAGAGCTGCTGCCTTGCATCGCTTGCCGCGCCGGAGACCTGGGTTCCATCCCGACTGCTGTCTGTACAGAGTTTGTACCTTCTCCCCGTGACCGCGTGGGTTTTCTCCGAGATCTTCCCACGCTCCAAAGACGTACATGTTTGTAGGCTAATTGGCTTGGTCTATGTGTAAATTGTCCCTTGTGTGTGTAGGATAGTGCTAATGTGCGGGGACCACTGATCGGTCCGGACTCGGTGGGCCGAAGGGCCTGTTTCC
The DNA here is from genome assembly GCF_010909765.2 of Amblyraja radiata. Classification (NCBI taxonomy): domain Eukaryota; kingdom Metazoa; phylum Chordata; class Chondrichthyes; order Rajiformes; family Rajidae; genus Amblyraja; species Amblyraja radiata. Next base: position 3,846,930 of record NC_045987.1, on the reverse strand, counting down.
ACGCTGCATCTCTAAACTAAACTAAAACAGCTGAAAGTTAAATATGCCTTTCACAAATGTCTAAGTGAAACACTCCCCACTTTTGTTTAATCAGCTATAAAAGTTGACTCCTTTCAAACTTCCTCCCCTTCTGCCAGAATCCACAACCCCCTCCACCTCTCCTTCTCCGATTACTCTTTTCCTCCTCCACCCCTCTGTCAGTCGCTCATCCACAATCTGTCCTTCCATGCCTCCTTCTCCCTACCTGGTAAAGTGCCCCATCTACTGGCCTTAGCGATAACTGATGAATATCATAGCAAAGGAATAAATGTATTCAAAATTCAGAATCAGAATCAGAATGAATTTAGTTCATGAGCCAAGTATGTAAACATACAATGACTTGGTGCATATTCCACCGCCTCTTGATTTCTCCACTACCTCCACTTCGCTTAAATGAAAGCCAGCCAGTTGCATCGCATTGTCCGGGGTCGACTCACACAGCCAGGTCTTGGTGACCCACAGGGCAGCGGCTCGAGAGAAGTCCTTGTTTGTTTGGGGCAGGAGTCGCAGTTCGTCCACTTTGTTGTTGAGAGAACGTGGATTTACAAGGAATATGCTCGTGAGCGGTGTGCGTAATCCTCGTTGCCGGAGTCGGGCGAGTGCTCAGGAGCGCTCCTCCCTGGGTCCTCCTACATCCCAGGGCCTTAGACATAACCATAGCCCCACCGACAAGTATGTCCGAATTCAAAGAGATTTGTGATACTGAAATCCACACACAGAGCTCAAAGCTCAACATTAATGGGTGAAAGGCCTGAATTATAAATCAGCTCTCGTTCTTGCACGCACAGATCAGATTATTAAGTGCATGGATACCCTCTGGAAATGGGTTAAGGTCTTGGACCACCATAAACTTCAGATATGCAACCTTTTCGAAATTGCCTCTAAGCTGTTTCAACAGACTTACTAACTCATCTGTTTTAATTGATTTCTTCCTCTGGCAGAGAGTGGAATTTCACTCAGTGAGTTTATCCTTTCTTGCCTCAAGATCCAATAGATAGTCATAGAGTGATACAGTGTGGAGACAGGCCCTTCAGTCCAACTTGCCCACACCGACCAGCATGCTCCATCCGCACTAGTCCCACCTGCCTGTGTGTGGGCCATGTCCTTCTAAACCTATCCTATCCACGTACCTGTCTGAATGTCTCTTAAACTTTGGATTAGTTCCTGCCTTAACTACCTCCTCCAGCAAACATTAGAATCACATTTTTATCATTCAAATTGGGTTTTATACTTGGCAAAAATGTATTGAGGAACTTGGAGGCTACTCTGAGAGAAACCAGGCATGGTGGCACTGCGGTAGAGTTGCTGCCTCACAGCGTCAGAGACCCGGGTTCGATCCTGACTACGGGTGCTGTCTGTGTGGAGTTTGTACGTTCTGCCCGTGACCTGCGTGGGTTTTCTCCGCGATCTCCAGTTTCCTCCCACACTCCAAAGACGTACATGTTTGTAGGTTAATTGGCTTCGGTATAATTGTACGTTGTCCCGATGGGGAGAAGGCAGGAAAATTGGATTAGGAGGCAGAGATCAGCCATGATTGAATGACGGGAGTAGACTCGATGGGCTGAATGGCCTACTTCTCCACCTATAACTTGTGTAGGACAGTGTTAGTGCGTGGGAATCACTGGTCGGAGCGGTCTCAGTGGGCCGAAGGGCCCGTTTCCACGCTGCATCTCTAATCTAATCTAAACTAAACTTTTGCAACCGCAAGAAATGCAACACCTGTCCCTTCACCTCCCCCCTCGACTCCATTCAAGGACCCAAGCAGTCGTTCCAGGTGCGACAAAGGTTCACCTGTATCTCCTCCAACCTCATCTACTGCATCCGCTGCTCTAGATGTCAGCTGATTTACATCGGGGAGACTATGCGGAGGTTGGGCGATCGTTTCGCCGAACACCTCCGCTCAGTCCGCAATAATCAACCTGACCTCCCGGTGGCTCAGCACTTCAACTCCCCCTCCCATTCCCAATCCGACCTCTCTGTCCTGGGTCTCCTCCATTGCCAGAGTGAGCAACAGCGGAAATTGGAGGAACAGCACCTCATATTCCGTCTGGGGACCTTGCGTCCGGATGGCATTAACATTGAATTCTCCCAATTTTGCTAGTCCTTGCTGTCTCCTCCCCTTCCTCAACCCTCTAGCTGTCTCCTCCCACCCTCCCATCCGCCCGCCCTCGGGCTCCTCCTCCTCCTCCCCTTTTCCTTCCTTCTCCCCCCCCCCACCCCCCATCAGTCTGAAGAAGGGTTTCGGCCCGAAACGTCGCCTATTTCCTTCGCTCCATAGATGCTGCTGCACCCGCTGAGTTTCTCCAGCAATTTTGTGTACCTATAATAATCTGCCCTTTCTTCTATTATCTACACGGCAATGATAATCAAAGTGAGCAGTTGCTCGCACCCCATTTTCTCAGTACAATTGGAACAATATGTTGGATTTCCAGTCCAGTGAGTCTACGAATCTGTTCATAAGGAAAATGACCCCAATAAATGAGATTGGCTTTGGACCATCCAAATACCTGATGTTGGATGGTCTTGTTGCCATTCTGTGGCTAACGATCAGATGTTTTAGCTCACAGGCAATCAACGAAGGCAATCTAATTATATTAATTGGGCCCATATGTGCTATTGCACTGTATGCCAATGGTGAATTGAACATCAGAGAGCAAAAAAAAAACCTCTTTGATATATCCCTATTTTGCCGTGTGCCATCTTGCTAACCGGCTCAAACAATCCATGGTTTTAATGAAGAACTTTCTGGAGAAGTATCTCGAACCGAAACATCACCTATTCCTGTTCTCCAGAGATGCTGCCTGTCCCGCTGAGTTTTTTCTCCCGCCTTTTGTGCATGTCTTCTCAAATATTTTAGACACAAATTGCTGGAGGAACTGAGCGGGACAGGCAGCATCTCTGGATGGAAGGAATGGGTGACGTTTCGGGTCGAGACCCTTATTGAAAGCCAAATTCTCCGGGTCACGGGGAGAACGTACTAACTCCATACAGACAGCACCCATAGTCAGGATTGAACCGGGGTCTCTGGCGCTGCAAGGCAGCAACTCCACCACTGCGCCACCGTATTAAATGGCTGAACAGGGTTGAAGTGTCGAATGACCTTTGCCCTTTAATTCCTGTGTTTATTCATTTTGCTGGATCAATCCCTGCATACTCTGGACAGTTCTGATCGCGAATACATTAAGGGTTCATTCAAGCATTGGATGCTGTGAAGAAAAACGCAGTATCATTGATTCAGGTCCCAGGGACCATCAAAGGTCTGAATTCATGGAATCAACACATTTTTCACTCTCATTGGCAGACATCCCGTACAGAATAGCAAATGATATAACTGAAGTGGGAAGGAATGATGCAGGAAACATGTTCCGCAGGGGGAGTCCAGAACCAGGGGCCACAGTTTAAGAATAAGGAATAAGCCATTTAGAACGGAGATGAGGAAACACTTTTTCTCACAGAGAGTGGTGAGTCTGTGGAATTCTCTGCCTCTGAGGGCGGTGGAGGCAGGTTCTCTGGATGCTTTCAAGAGAGAGCTAGATAGGGCTCTTAAAAATAGCAGAGTCGGGGGATATGGGGAGAAGGCAGGAACGGGGTACTGATTGGGGATGATCAGCCACGATCACATTGAATGGCGGTGCTGTCTCGAAGGGCCGAATGGCCTACTCCTGCACCTATTGTCTATTGAATGTATCAGAGCAATGAGACATTGAATTGAATTGAATTGAATACCTTTATTGTCATTCAGACCTTACGGTCTGAACGAAATTTCGTGCCTGCAGTCATACATACAATCATACAATATCAGACATACTGCAGACTCAAAAAAACAAACAAATACAGATAACACAATGTCCTAAATGTACTTGTACATCCAAATAGAGTCATAAAGTCATAGAGTGATGCAGTGTGGAAACAGGCCCCTCAGCCCAACTTGCCCACACCCACATCCAAAGACGTACACGTTTGTAGGTTAAGTGGCTTGGTATAAATGTGTGTGTAGGGTAGTGTTAATGAGCGGGGATCGCTGGTCAGTGCTGAGCGGGTGGGCCGAAGAACTTGCATCTCTGAACTAGAGTAAACTAAACTGGATGGAGGGGAAGGGGGAAACAAAACAGCATGATTTATCTCATCTCTGCACATCTTTCAATCGAAAACCTAATTATACAATCCCCTGCATAATCACTAACTCTGTAAGAACCACCAGTGACAAATGTCCCTCCTGGAATACCTTGCTGCATTCTCCTTATCATCTTTCGTCAAGATACAAAATGCATTTAATTTCCGTCTCCCCACACAGCTTCGGCGCCCCCTCTCTCTCTCTCACTCAAATTCTAAAGGACATATTGATGCATCTTTCACTCTCATACATAAAAGGAAGGTGTAAGGAAACAAGGGAAATAATTTATGTTTACAGGAAGTATTCTTGCAACACCCATTAATGAAAGGCCTGGATGGAGTGGATGTGAGGAGGATGTTTTCACTATTGGGATGTAATGTTAAAATTGTACAAGGCATTGGTGAGACCAAATCTGGAGTATGGTGTACAATTTTGGTCGCCCAATTATAGGAAGGATGTCAACAAAATAGAGAGAGTACAGAGGAGATTTACTAGAATGTTGCCTGGGTTTCAACAACTAAGTTACAGAGATAGGTTGAATAAGTTAGGTCTTTATTCTCTGGAGCGCAGAAGGTTAAGGGGGGACTTGATAGAGGTCTTTAAAATGATGAGAGGGATAGACAGAGTTGATGTGATCAAGCTTTTCCCTTTGAGAATAGGGAAGATTCAAACAAGAGGACATGACTTCAGAATTAAGGGACAGAAGTTTAGGGGTAACATGAGGGGGAACGTCTTTACTCAGAGAGTGGTAGCGGTGTGGAATGAGCTTCCAGTGGAAGTGGTGGCGGCAGGTTCGTTGGTATCATTTAAAAATAAATTGGATAGGCATATGGATGAGAAGGGAATGGAGGGTTATGGTATGAGTGCAGGCAGGTGGGACTAAGGGAAAAAAGTTGTTCGGCACGGACTTGTAGGGCCGAGATGGCCTGTTTCCGTGCTGTAATTGTTATATGGTTATATGGTTATATGGGAGAGTCTAGGACCAGAGGCTATAGCCTCAGAATAAAAGGACGTACCTTTAGAAAGAAGATGAGGAGGAATCTCTTTACTCAGAGGTTGGTGAATCTGAGGAACTAATTGCCACAAAGGGCTGTGGAGGCCAAGTCAATGGTTATTTTTAAGGTGGAAACTCTGTGCATCTACCCGATTTATTCCTCTGATAATTTTGTACACTTCTAAAAGATAACCCCTCATCCTCCTGCACTTCAGGGAATAGAGTCCCAGCCTGCTCAACCTCTCCCTATAGCACAGGCCCTCGAATCCTGGCAACACCCTCGTAAATCTTCTCTACACCCATTCCAGCTTGACAACATCTTTCCTATAACATGGTTTCATATTTTCTCTTGTAGGAGTTGTGAAATGTCTGAATGTCTTCATTTTGTGTTTTAATCTTCGATTGATTGAACGACACAGCATGGAAACGGCCCCTTCAGCCCACCGAGTCCACGCCAGCCTTCGATCAGAGTGGCACGGTGGCGCAGCGGTACAGCTATTGTCTTACAGCGCCAGAGACCCAGATTCGATCCTGACCGCGGGTGCTGTCTGTACGGAGTTTGTACGTTGACCTGCGTGAGTTTCTTCCAAGTGTGTGTTGGGTAATGTTAATATGTGTGATTTGCTGGTCGGTGCAGACTCGATGGGCCAAAGGTCCTTTTTCCGTGCTGTATCTCTAAAGCTGTCCACACAAGACCACACTTTTGGATAGCAGATTGGCTCCATGGAAGGAAGCAGAGGGTGATGGTGGAAGGTTGCTTCTCAGAATGGATGCCTGTGACAAGTGGTGTGCCTCAGGGTTTGGTGCTGGCCACGTTACTGTTTGTCATCTACATCAATGATTTGGATGAGAACATACAGGGCAAGATTAGCAAGTTTGCTGATGATACTAAAGTTAGTGGTTTTGAAGATGGTTGTGAACAATTTCAGCAGGATCTGGATCGATTGGCCAGGTGGGCGGAGGAATGGTTGATGGAATTTAATACAGAGAAGTTGGAAGTGTAACATTTTGGGACATTGAACAAGGGCAGGATCTACACAGTAAATGGTAGGCCTCTGGGTAGTGTCGTAGAGCAGAGGGATCTAGGAGTACAAGTGCATAGTTCCTTGAAGGTCAAGTCGCAGGTAGATGAGGTAGCACTTTGGCCTTCATCAGTCAGAGTAGTGAGTATAGAAGTTGGGAGGTCATGTTGCAGTTGTATAAGACGTTGGTGAGACTGCATTTAGAATATTGTGTTCTGTTCTGGGCACCATGTTATAGGAATGATATTGTCAAGCTTGAAAGGGTTCAGAAAAGATTTATGAGGATGTTGCCAAGACTAGAGGGTGCGAGCTATAGGGGGAGGTCGAATAGGCTGGGTCTCTATTCCATGGAGCGTAGGAGGATGACGGGAGATCTTCTAGAGGTATACAGATCTTATAGAGGAACAGATCAGGTAGATGCACAGAGTCTTTTACCCAGAGTAGGGGAATCGAGGACCAAAGGACATAGGTTCAAGGTGAAGGTGAAAAGATTTAATAGGAATCCGAGGGATAACTTCTTCATACAGAGGGTGGTGGGTGTATGGAACAAGCTGCCAGAGGAGGTAGTTGAGGCTGGGACTATCCCAATGTTTAAGAAACAGTTGAACAGGTACATGGAGAGGACAGGTTTGGAGGGATATGGACCAAGCGCAGGCAGGTGGGACTAGTGTAGATGGGACATTGTTTGCCGGTGTGGGCGTGTTGGGCCGAAGGGCCTGTGTCCACACTGTATCACTCTATGACTATGTTATCCCACTTTCAGATCCTACACATTAGGAGCAATTTTTACTGAGGACAATTATCCATCAATCCTGCACGTCTTAGGGATGTGGGAGGAAACCGGAGCGTCCGGAGGAAATTCCTCAGATAGCATCCAAGCTCGGGATCGAACCTGCGATGAAACTGTGGCTCTAACAGCTGAGCCACTGAGCATAAAGACACGTGTAGGAAGGAACTGCAGATGCTGCTTTACACTGTAGACAGACAAAATGCTGGAGTAACTCAGCGGGACCGGCAGCATCTCTGGGTGACGACTTTTCTTGTCCTTATCTCTGTAACTCTCTCTCCTCTGACGCTCAGCCTGAAGAAGGGTCTCGACCTGGACCCGTTCCTTCTCTCCAGAGATGCTGCCTGTCCCGCTGAGTTAAGGGCCTGTCCCACTTGCATGCGATTGCATGCGTTTGGCGCGACCAAACGGAAGCGGAGTTCACGCCAAGTACGCTCTAAGTTCGCGCGTGACGTCATTTGCGTCATACTGACCAATCAGCTGGGCAGGAGGTGGGCTGGCTGAATTTGGGCGTCGCACGGCGTCGGGCGGTGACATCATCGCGCAACGCCATGCGCTAGGCGTACGCCGTCAACACACTGCATACGCCGTCAAGACGCTGCGTACGACCGCAATGCGCCCGCGTGCCGACAGGCCATTTGCGCGCGAAGATTTCGGACAGTGCCAGTTTTTCAGAGCCCCGCGCGATATCGGGACCAGCCCCGCACAACTCCGCGCTTCTAAGTGGGACAGACCCCGCGCGGCCATACGGTGCCCGTACGCCTCAAGCGACCACATTTGGTCGCGCCAAACGCATGCAATCGCATGCAAGTGGGACAGGCCCTTAACTCCAGCATTTTGTGTCTATCTTCGTACATAACGGCACTCCAACTCATTATCACGACACTGCCTCAGGCTAAAAGGAATAAAAACCTCTTAGGATTGTCCATGTTGTGTTGTGCTGCTGTTCCTCCTTCCTCACTTCTGCCTTTCATAATCATTCAGGACATGTTTACTACTATTACCAACAAGAATTAATTCCAAGAAATATAATTGCAGCAAATAGTGTTGGTTTAGATCAGAATTAAAATTAAGACTGGAATTTATAACACAGCATTTTCCTCCTGTTCCATTATGAATGTTAACCTTTTGATTTGTATTTTCTGAATACAACTTGTTTGCCTATGGATGAGTCGTAACAAATAAATGTATCGCAGTTTGTTCAACATGATTAACAAGCCTCAGAATTAAAGGGGCTTCCTTCAGGAAGGAGATGAGGAGGAATTTATTTAGTCAGAGGGTGGTGAATCTGTGGAATGCCCTCCCCTACACATTCTAGGGACAACTTACATTTATACCAAGCCAATTAACCTACAATCCAGTACGTCTTTGGAGTGTGGGAGGTAACCGAAGATTTTCGGAGAAAACCCACCTGGTCACATGGAGAGCGTACAAACTCCGTACAGACAGCACCCGTAGTCGGGATCGAACCCGGGTTTCTGGCGCTGTAAGCGCTGTAATGCCCATGTCCCACTTAGGAAACCTGAACAGAAACCTCTGGAGACTTTGCGGCCCACCCAAGGTTTCCGTGCGGTTCCCGGAGGTTTTTGTCAGTCTCCCTACCTGTTTCCGCTACCTGCAACCTCAGGCAACCACCTGCAACCTCCGTGAACCGCACGGAAACCTTTGGTGGGGCGCAAAGTCTCCGGAGGTTTCCGTTCAGGTTTCCTAAGTGGGACAGGGGCTTAAGGCAGTGACTCTACCACTGCGCCACTGTGCTGCCCCTCTATTCCCACTGCATATTTTACCCTACTCACTGTACTGATGAATGAAAGTGATCTCTTGTGTGCTTATTAATTAGTAAGGGTTTTGAGATTGTTCGAGACTAAGTGCCGACAGGTCAAGTCAAAGTCGAAGATTCTAGGCAAGAATCTTCACATTAAATATTGAAGGAAACAAGACTCTTCAAGTTGGCAAAAATCAAGGCCAATAATGAATTTGAAAGCACTTTCAGAGTGGCTCAGTACCGCTGTGAAAGGTGAAACAAATGTGTTTGCTGATGATGGGTTATTGAGCTGTTCTAAGTGGAAAGACAATGATGTCTATAGCCCTGAACACTACACTCTGAGCGAACAAAGATGGTTTTCATCATGTATGTCTTTTGTTAGTTTCAATCACCTTGAGTTTCTGGTTAGTAATCCTGCCGCCATACACCTCCACATACGCCAACGCAATGAAACTCTCCCATAGTTCTGTAACAGCGGTAGAGTTGCTGCCTCACAGCGCCAGTGACCCGGGTTCGATCCTGACTACGGGTGCTGTCTGTACGGAGTTTGTACGTTCTCCCCGTGACCCGTGTCGTGTGGGTTTTCTCAGGGATCTCCCGTTTCCTCCCACACTCCAAAATCCTACAGGTTTGTAGGTCATTGAATCTCTGTAAATTGGTCCTCGTATGTTGTGAGTGGATGTGAAAGTGGTATAATGGAGAACTAGTATGAATGGGTGATCGATGGCTGGCGAAGACTTGGTGGGACGGAGATGAGCTGTATCTTTCAATTGATTACTTTAGAGATACAGCGCGGAAACAACCCCTTTGCCCTAACGAGTCCACACCGACCTAAGGTCACCCCTGAACTCTATCCTACACACTAGGGACCAAGAGCGGATCTCGCTATCAAAACATGGAGGGGACGGGGGACACAATTTTTTGGCGGCCACGCGCACATGCGCACACTCACACACACACGAGGCTTCGGAGGCTCAATCCAGCGCTAAAAACGGAGATTTTAAAATCGGGATCACAAAAACTTGGGGGGGGATGTCCCCCACCTCTCAAAACATGGGGGGGACGTGTCCCCTCTGGCCCCCCCCGGGTTTTCCGCCCCTGCTAGGGACAGTTTCAAAACAAACCAAAGCCAATTAATCTACAAACCTGAAGGTACACAAAATTGCTGGGGAAACTCAGCGGGTGCAGCAGCATCTATGGAGCGAAGGAAATAGGCGACGTTTCGGGCCGAAACCCTTCTTCAGACTGATGGGGGGGGGGGGGGAAGAAAGAAGGAAGGAAAAGGGGGGGGGGCGGAGGAGCCCGAGGGCGGGCGGATGGGAGGGTGGGAGGAGACAGCTAGAGGGTTAAGGAAGGGGAGGAGACAGCAAGGGCTAGCAAAATTGGGAGAATTCAATGTTAATGCCATAAGGACGCAAGGTCCCCAGACGGAATATGAGGTGCTGTTCCTCCAATTTCCGCTGTTGCTCACTCTGGCAATGGAGGAGACCCAGGACAGAGAGGTCGGATTGGGAATGGGGGGGGGAAGTTGAAGTGCTGAGCCACCGGGAGTTCAGGTAGGTTATTGCGGACTGAGCGGAGGTGTTCGATGAAACGATCGCCCAACCTACGCTTGGTCTCACCGATGTAAATCAGCTGACATCTAGAGCAGCGGATGCAGTAGATGAGGTTGGAGGAGATACAGGTGAACCTTTGTCGCACCTGGAACGACTGCTTGGGACCTTGAATGGAGTCGAGGGGGGAGGTGAAGGGACAGGTGTTGCATTTCTTGCGGTTGCAACGGAAATCTACAAACCTGTGCATCTTTGGAGTGTGGGAGGAAACCGGAGCACCCAGAGAAAACCCACGCAGGTCACGGTGGAGAACGTACAAACTCTGTCCAGACAGCGCCCGTAGTTAGGATCAAACCGGGTCTCTGGCGCTGTGAAGCAGCAACTCTACCGCGCGCCACCGTGCCACTCTATGAATTCAAATCAGTTCAACCTTTGTGGAGTGTGTTCATGTGGTCTTGACTAAAGATGCATGGAGTTTGTGAAGGCATTAACATTTTGATGAGCTATTCCTCTGCTTGCGAAAAATAATCAACAGAATATCTAAACACTACATCTTTTACCTCCCACATTTAAGAATGTCCTATCAAAGTACACAGTGTTAAAATACATCCATCAAATTCACGCCTTACAGGTACAAAGATTCTTCAGCTGTAAACAGCGACTCGCTTTATAGTCATTATGAATAAAATTGAGAATGTGTCAGAAGGATTTTTTCCCCTCTCAATTATTATATAAAATTATGCCATTTCACTCTCTGGGTTTAATCGTGACAGAAAGTCTTTTGATAGCTTGCTTTTCTGTAAAATTGCATTGCTTTACATAGATACATAGAAACATAGAAAATAGGTGCAGGAGTAGGCCATTCGGCCCTTCGAGCCTGCACCGCCATTCAATATGATCATGGCTGATCATCCAACTCAGTATCCTGTACCTGCCTTCTCTCCATACCCCCTGATCCCCTCAGCCACAAGGGCCGCATCTAACTCCCTCTTAAATATAGACAATGAACTGGCCTCAACTACCCTCTGTGGCAGAGAATTCCACAGATTCACCACTCTTTAAGACGCTTACTTTTTATATTGTACGTGTTTCATTGATTACCTCTGCATCCCTTCTCTCCGTAGATGCTGCCTCACCCGCTGAGTTTCTCCAGCACTTTTTGTCGACCTTCGATTTCACCAGCATCTGCAGTTCTTTCTTAAACAATTCCTTTGTGTTCAGCTAATGGAGAGTTTCTTGATCAATATTTACCTCACTGATGTTCAAATTAGCTCCCAAGAAAGTGTGGACATCGGGTGTAATATACTCCTGATTTGCTTCTCACGTTTCTGCATGAAACTTTCAGTCATTATACTTTATTTTATCCTGCTCCTAATGAAGCATAGCGGGAGAGATGCTGCCTTACAGCGCCGGAGACCCGGGTTCGATCCTGCCTACGGGTGCTGCCTGTACGGAGTTTGCACATTCTCCCCGTGACCTGCGTGGGTTTTCTCCGGGTGCTCCGGTTTCCTCCCACATTCCAAAGACATGCAGCTTTGGCAAATATTGAAAATTGTCCCTCGTGTGTGAGGGACAGGGCTAGTATACTGGTTGATCGCTGGACAGTGGGCCGAAGGGCCTGTTTCCACGCTGTATCTCTAAATGAAACTAAACTAAGCTAAATGGAACAGACTTGAAGCAAACAGGATCCGTCTGTGAAAATCTAACTGCGTTAAACATAACAAGGAAAGATTAATAGGTAACTTCAAGAAATTGACTGTGAAAATAAACAGTAATTTATTCAAAACGTAACTGGCACCTGAAGATATGCATATTGGTATAACTTGTGTTGCATTTCATAACCATAATTTAGAAATGATTTCTTTGTTCAACTCATAGATACTGAAAATGAATAAAAACTGCTATTGGATATTGGCTCAATATGATTTTACCCTTGAATCGCCCACAGGTAAAATTCCAAGTGTTTTGAATGCAGTGGTCGACTAGTTTATATTCTGTGGAATTCTGTGGAATTCTCTGCCTCAGAGGGCGGTGGAGGCCGGTTCCCTGGATACTTTCAAGAGAGAGCTAGATAGGGCTCTTAAAGATAGCGGAGTCAGGGGATATGGGGAGAAGGCAGGAACGGGGTACTGATTGGGGATGACCAGCCATAATCACATTGAATGGCGGTGCTGGCACGAAGGGCCGAATGGCCTACTCCTGCACCTGTTGTCTATTGTCTATAATTGAGCCAAATGGCATTTGGTTAAAATATGATATCCTTTTGTCCCTTTGTACCTGAGCTGCCTGAACGCCAGTTTTGTACCTTTGTATTTATATCTCGGCTGCGATCATTAATCGAACACTTAAGATAAACTCTGACAAGAGAAATAAAACAAAAATATATTCTAGCCAAACGCAAATTGGAGGAACTGCACCTCATATTTCGCTTGGGCAACTTACAACCATATGGTGTGAATTCTGTTTTTTCTAACTTCAAGTAATCCTTGCATCCCCTCTCTCTCCGTCCCTCCCCCACCCAAGTCATTGCACGAGCTTCAAAGCAGTCTTGTTGCGAGTCGTTGTCTGTAACTCGTTTTCACCTAAGCCACAGGGGTCAAGGAAAAGAGCGTTCACATCGGGGCCCTGTTTCCACCAATCAATCCCCGCACATCAACACTACCCTACAGACAATTGGCATTTATACCATGACAATTAAGCTACAAACCTGTACGCCTTTGGAATGTGGGAGGAAACTCGAATCTCAGTGAAAACCGACACCTGGTCACGGGGAGAACGTACAGACTACGTACAGACTCGGGTTTGGTCTTGACTACGGGTGCTGTTTTTAAGCGGAATACAAAATAGAGAAGAAAACATTTATTGCTCAGTCAATCTCATAACCAGTTTTCTATTACACTTCTAAACATAGAAACATAGAAATTAGGTGCAGGAGTAGGCCATTCGGCCCTTCGAGCCTGCACCGCCATTCAATATGATTATGGCTGATCATCCAACTCAGTATCCCGTACCTGCCTTCTCTCCATACCCTCTGATCCCCTTAGCCACAAGGGCCACATCTAACTCCCTCTTAAATATAGCCAATGAACTGGCCTCGACTACCCTCTGTGGCAGGGAGTTCCAGAGATTCACCACTCTCTGTGTGAAAAAAGTTCTTCTCATCTCGGTTTTAAAGGATTTCCCCCTTATCCTTAAGCTGTGACCCCTTGTCCTGGACTTCCCCAACATCGGGAGCAATCTTCCTGCATCTAGCCTGTCCAACCCATTAAGAATTTTGTAAGTTTCTATAAGATCCCCTCTCAATCTCCTAAACTCTAGAGAGTATAAACCAAGTCTATCCAGTCTTTCTTCATAAGACAGTCCTGACATCCCAGGAATCAGTCTGGTGAACCTTCTCTGCACTCCCTCTATGGCAATAATGTCCTTCCTCAGATTTGGAGACCAAAACTGTACGCAATACTCCAGGTGTGGTCTCACCAAGACCCTGTACAACTGCAGTAGAACCACCCTGCTCCTATACTCAAATCCTTTTGCTATGAAAGCTAACATACCATTCGCTTTCTTCACTGCCTGCTGCACCTGCATGCCCACTTTCAATGACTGGTGTACCATGACACCCAGGTCTCGCTGCATCTCCCCTTTTCCTAGTCGGCCACCATTTAGATAATAGTCTGATTTCCTGTTTTTGCCACCAAAATGGATAACCTCACATTTATCCACATTATACTGCATCTGCCAAACATTTGCCCACTCACCCAGCCTATCCAAGTCGCCTTGCAGTCTCCTAGCATCCTCCTCACAGCTAACACTGCCCCCCAGCTTAGTGTCATCCGCAAACTTGGAGATATTGCCTTCAATTCCCTCATCTAGATCATTAATATATATTGTAAATAGCTGGGGTCCCAGCACTGAGCCTTGCGGTACCCCACTAGTCACTGCCTGCCATTGTGAAAAGGACCCGTTTACTCCTACTCTTTGCTACCTGTTTGCCAGCCAGTTCTCTATCCACATCAATACTGAACCCCCAATGCCGTGTGCTTTAAGTTTGTAAACTAATCTCTTATGTGGGACCTTGTCGAAAGCCTTCTGGAAGTCCAGATACACCACATCCACTGGTTCTCCCCTATCCACGCTACTAGTTACATCCTCGAAAAATTCTATAAGATTCGTCAGACATGATTTACCTTTTGTAAATCCATGCTGACTTTGTCCAATGATTTCACCACTTTCCAAATGTGCTGCTATCCCATCTTTAATAACTGACTCTAGCAGTTTCTCTAACTGGTCTGTAATTCCCCGTTTTCTCTCTCCCTCCCTTCTTAAAAAGGGAGGGAGAGAGAAATTTCATAAACTGTTTATGAAATTGACTGACCGGTTATTTGGGGGAGAAATAAGCAGTGATGTTCTCGATCATGATGGCTTGGATCATTGCTTGTTACAGCTGATGGGGACCGGCAACAAAAAGTGAAAATTCATGATATACGCTGATGACAAAAACTATCTCCACTTAGTAATTAGGGAATACAAAGACAGGACTGGAGCGATGCGCAGGCAACTGGCAATTAATATGGATAAGCAGTGAGGGGAGCACATTGGGAGAAGTAACATTATATGACACTTTCATTTCAATGATATTATTCTGAAAGGTCTCAGTGGATGGGCCGGGAAACTTGCAATGACAAATCCTTAAATGTGGCAGAACAAATTGAAAAGGGATTTCAGGAAGTGAAAATACTTGGTACACCTAGTGTTCTGAATATTAAAATAGTCAAGTCACGTTGAACATTTCTACCAATCTATGGTGCGGTTTTAGTATAGTTTAGTGTTGAGATAACAGCGCGGGTGCAATGCACCAAGTCCGTGCCGACCAGCGATCACACTAGCACTACCCAACGCACTAGGGACAATTTGTAATCTTCACTGGAGCGAATTAACCTGCAAACCTGTACGTCTTTGGTATGTGGGAGGAAACCGGAGCACCCGGAGAAAAAAATCCACGCTGTCACCGTGAGAATGTGCAAACTCCGTACAGACAGCAAGGGCGGCACGGTGGCACAGTAGTGGAGTTGCTGCCTAACAGCACTAGTAGACCCGGGTTCGATCCCGACTGCAGGTGCTGTCTGTACGGAGTTTGTACGTTCCCCTTGTGACCGTGTGGGATTTCTCCGAGATCTTCGGTTTCCTCCCACATTCCAATGACATACAGATTTGTAGGTTAATTGGCTTGGTGTATGTGTAAATTGTACCTAGTGTGTGTAGGATGGTGTTAATGTGCGGGGATCGCTGGTCAGTGCGGACTCGGTAGGCCGAAGGGCCTGATTCCACGCTGTATCTCTGAACTAAAATCTGTAGTTGGGATCGAACCCGTGTCTGATGCTGTAAGGAAAACATAAATATCTTTCATTCATTTGTTCTTTTTTACTGTCTTTTTTCTTCCGTTTTCACTCTCCCCTGACTCCCAGTCTGTAGAAGGGTCTTGACCCAAAACGTCACCTATTCCTTTTCTCCAGTGATGCTGCCTGACCCACTGAGTTACTCCAGCTTTTTGTTTCTGTCCTCTGTCTTTTTTCATTGTGTGACTCAAGTGGCCAGCAAGACCTATTTGGTGTGGGAAAAAAAAGCTGTGGCAAGCAAACAAAGGCAATAATTGAAAAGGCATTTGGCCACCCCCCCCTTGCAGGACCTATACACCAGGAGATGCAGATCCAGAGCCAACAAGATAATGAAGGACTCCTACCACCCCAGCAACGGACTGTTCCAGCTGTTACTGTCAGGCAAGCGCCTCCGCTGTCACGCTGCGAAAACAGAGAGAATGAGACGGAGCTTCTTCCCACAGGCCATCAGGACTGTAAACCTTGATCTCACTAGGGTTTCGGCCCGAAACGTTGCCCATTTCCTTCGCTCCATAGATGCTGCTGCACCCGCTGAGTTTCCCCAGCAATTTTGTGTACCGGGCGTTATTATTGTTGTGTCTTTTAAAAAAATGTAAATACTGGTTTTGTTCTGTTCTTGCACAATCCCGCAGGCATTGCCACATTCATTTCACTGTACATCTCGTATGTGCAAGTGACAAATAAAGTTGACTTGACTTGACTTGAAAGTGACCAGGGGAAAGATTTAGGAAACTGAGGGGCAATATTTTTGCACAGAGGGTGGCAGGCAAATGGAAACGAGCTGCCAGAAGACATTTGCTTTAGTTTAGAGACACAGCGCGGAAAAAACAGGCCCTTCGGCCCACCCAGTCTGCACCGACCAGCGATCCCCATACACTAGCACTCGGGACAATTTACAATTTTATCAAACCAATCAAACCAGAGCTCTCGGAGAAAACCCACCCGATCACGGGGAGAACGTACAAACTCCGTTCAGACAGCACCCGTAGTCAGGATCGAACCCGGGACGCGAGCACTGTAAGGCAACAACTCTACCTCCACACTACCATGCCGACCTTGAGGCAGATACTCGAACAATATTTAAAAGACATTTGGACAGGTACATGGATATCCAAATGCCTGTTTAATCGAAATAAGCTTCCAAATTATACAGCAGATTGAAAACCGATGTTTAATGAGGTCTTGCTGCTGTGAATTAGATTGTTTCCCCGTGTATGAAATCCTGAGAGGAATAGACTGGGTTGATGCAGAGTCTCTTGCCCAGAGTAGCAGAATCGACAGCCAGAGGACATAGGTTTAAGATGAAGGGGAAAAGATTTAATAGGAATCGGAGGGGTAACTTCTTCACACAAAGGGTGGTGGGTGTATGGAACAAGCTGCCAGAGGAGGTAGTTGAGGCAGGGACTATCCCAACGGTTAAGAAACAGTTAGACAGGTACCTGGATAGGACAGGGTTGGAGGGATATGGACCAAAAGCGGGCAGGTTTAGTTTTAAGATACAGCGCGGAAACAGGCCCTTCGGCCCACCGGGTCCACGCCGACCATCGATCCCCGCACATTAACACTATCCTACACCCACTAGGGACAAATTTTACATTTACCAAGCCAATTAACCTACAAACCTGCACGTCTTTTGGAGTGTGCAAGGATACCGAAGATCTTGGAGAAAACCCACGCAGGTCACGGGGAGAACGTTCAAACTCCGTACGGACAGCACCCATAGTCAGGATCGAACCCGGGTCTCCGGCCCTGCATTCGCTGTAAGGCAGCAACTCTACCGCTGTGCCACCGGGACTGCCCGGTGGGACGAGTGTAGCTGTGACATGTTGGCCGGTGTGGGCAAGTAGGGCAGAAGGGCCTGTTTCCATACTATATCACTACATGACACTAAATGGCACTGGACTGTTCTCTTGGTTTCTTATTTTAGTGCTTCTTGTTGTTTAACTGGCAGGAAGATGCCCAACCAGCCCAGACAGGTTCAGTTTCAGTTTCAGTTCATTGTCACGTGGACCGAGGTAAAGTGAAAAGCTTTTGTTGCGTGCTAACCAGTCAGTAGATTGTTTACAATCGAGCCATCCAAAGTGTACAGATACATGATAAGGGAATAACGTTTTGGTCAAGGTAAAGTTCAGTAAAGTCCAATCAAATATGATCTGAGGATCTAAGGTAGATAGCAGTTCAGGACTGCTCTTCAGTTGCAATTTGTAGATTAAATGACCTGTAAATTGCAAATTGTCCCTAGTGTGTAGTAGGATAGTGCTAGTGTACGAGGTGATTGCTGGTCGGTGCGGACTCGGTAGGCCGAAGGGCTCGTTTCCGCGCTGTATCTCGAAAGAGAGATGCCTTCAACGAAGCATACAAGATGCTGAAGAGGGCTTGATTGATTAGATCCTGAGGGGCTGCTTCGTCAAGTTGGACAGTATAAAGCCAGAGGCTGGGGGGATATTCAGGATGCCAATGTATGCAAGGCTGAAACTGATAGATTTTGGGAACTGAGAGAATTAAAGGACGTGATCATTAGGTGCTAAAGTGGATTTGATTCACAGGATCAGGCAGGATGTAATTAAATCAGAAATGTCCTGAGAGGCCCTTTGACCTACTCCGATTACTATTTCTGAAGTTCTTATGAATTTTAAATGTGATTTTTCCAAAAATGTTCCCAATAATTTTTTGCATGTTGGTACATTAAAAATAATTGCAACTGCTTCCTGTAAATATAATTCATACGATATATGAAAAAGTAAAAGAGTAAAAGATGAATGAATTGATCAAGTAGATGCATGTTTTAATGTACCAACATGCAAAAAAAACTCAAAATATTTTTTGAAATGAATGCCAAATTTAGGAATGTCTTTTGAAAATAAAAGAGATGCAAGGTTCAACTCAATTAATTTTAAAGACAAACTACCATTAGGTATTGGCTTTTGGCCTTTTGATCTGTTTAGCTATTGCTTTCCCTTCAAAGCGGTAGAGTTGCTGCCTCACAGCGCCGGAGACCCGGGTTCCATCATGACTACGGGTGCTCTCTGTACGGAGTTTGTACGTTCTCCCCGTGAGTTTTCTCCGGGTGCTCCGGTTTCCTCCCACACTCCAAAGACGTACAAGTTTGTAGGTTAATTGACTTCAGTAAATTGTAACTTGTCACTAGTGTGTGTAGGATGGTGCTAGTGTGTGGGGAACGCTGGTCGGAGCGGACTCGGTGGATGCAGGACCTGCTTCCTGCTAAACTAAACTAAAATGAAGTTCAGGAGACATCTTTGCTTGGTAGAAATATCATCCCTTTAGATATCCACCATCACAGTATATCCCTGACAAAGAGTGACTAAGTGGGATAATTTCTTCCCAGCTGATATCAGGCAACTGAACCATCCTACCACAGCCAGAGAGCAGCGCTGAACTACTATCTACCTCATTGGTGACCCTCAGACTATCCTTGATCGGACTTTAACCTTGCACTAAACGTTATTCCCTTATCATGTATCTGTACACTGTAAACGGCTGGATTGTAATCATGTATTGTCTTTCCACTGACTGGTTAGCACGCAACAAAAGCCTTTCACTGTACCTCGGTACACGTGACAATAAACTAAACTGGTGTGTGCAGATATCCAATATAGGATGAGGAGTGCCAGCAGTTCAATGAAAATCCCACACAAGTGATGTTACATCACCATCAAGCATTTGGGCAGCACAATGGTAGAGTTGCTGCTTCCCTGCTCCAGAGACAATAATATGGGATTAGTGTAGGTTAAAATGGCTTTGTAAAGATAAAATGGCTTTGTAAAAGCATAAATCAGCCTCCAGTTTGTAAACAAACCCCTGCCTCTTATCATTGCATGACCCAAATGGCCGGCAAGACTTAGGTATAGAGTCATATAGTCATACAGAGTGGAAACAGCCTCTTCTTAGTTCAGTTTATAAATTCATGTTCAGAATGCTAGGAGCAGAATTAGGCCATTCGGCCCATCGTCTACTCCACCATTCAATCGTGGCTGATCTATCTCTCCCTCCTAACCTCATTCTCCTGCCTTCGCCCCATAACCCCTGACACCCGTACTAATCAAGAATCTATCTATTTATTTAAGAAGGAACTGCCTGAAGGGTTTTGGCCCGAATCGTTGCCTATTTCCTTCGCTCCATAGATGCTGCTGCACCCGCTGAGTTTCTCCAGCTTTGTGTACCAAGAATCTATCTATCTCTGATTCTAAAATATCCATTGACTTGGCCTCCACAGTTCAGTTTAGTTTATTGTCACGTGTACCTCGGTACAGTGAAAAGCTTTTGTTGCGTGTTGACCAGTCAGTGGAAAGACAATACATGATTACAATCGAGCCGTTCACAGTGCACAGATACATGATCTGCTCGATTGGCCACACCAACCAACATGCCCCACCTACACTGGGCAGTTGACCTGCTGAGTTACGCCAGCACTGTGTGTCGTCTCGTGTATTAACCAGCATCTGCAGCATCCTTGTTTCTACACAGTTATTTCTGTTAATTTATTTGTTCACAGATTAGGAAAGTCCCCGGCGTTTGTTGTTTATCTTCGAACAAAGCAGCCTGTTAAGCACTTTCCACAACATGGTGTGTGGAGCTGCAGTTTACAGTGTAGTTCATTGTCCCGTGAACCGAGTGAACAGCTTTTGTTGCACGCTAACCAGTCAGCAGAAAAACAATGCATGATTCCAATCAAGCCATTCATATACAGATACATGATAAGCGAATAATGTTTAGGGCAAAGTTAAGCCAGCAAAGTCCGATCAAGGATAGTCCAAGGGTCACTAATGAGGTAGATAGTAGTTCAGCACCAAAGATCTTATAGCGAGCAAGATAGATCACTCGACGAAAAAGACGTAGTACGGTCACGGGCAGATTCACGAGTAATTTTCGGCCCCATTTCCGTAACCGGCTTCCGTCTCCGCACCAAAGATCCCGTAGCGGAGCAAAGATACTAGTGCGGAGACGGAAGCCGGTTACGGAAACATCCTCGTAAAAATAAAAGTTCTTTGGTAAAAATCTTCTCCTCATTTTCAAAATTAATTTATTAACACAAACTGTTCCCCTGCAACGTTGATTACACTGCGAGTCGGGTCGGGTCGGGTCGGGTTACTGAAATGGATGAAAAAAGGCCCACGTTCCGCTCCGTTGCGTACTACACGTCAGCCCATTGCATTTAGAAGGAGTGGTCTATCTTGCTCCTCTATAGGATCTTTGTTCAGGACCGTTCTCTGGTTGGGGTAGGATGGTTCAGTTGCCTGATAACAGCTGGGAAGAAACTGTCCCTGAATCTGGAAGGAAAGAGCAGGTCACCACAGCAAATGTCCTTCCCTGTACAACATCCGTGAGCCGGATGGGTACATTAGTGCTAAGAGTTGTTTAATTCCTGATTTATTTAACTATTTGACTTTAAGTTCCCTCGCTGCCACGCTGGGATTCCAATCAATGTCACCGAGTCGATAATCTTGCCTCCAGATACCACTCAGGCAGTAAGTTTACCATTGTGTTGGAACAGTATGAAGCAGAATGATTTCTCTTGGAGTACTACAAATATGGAATAAAATCACAGAGCACTCAAGCGATTTGGAATTAAATAAAGCATAGAAATGAGCAAGGATTTCAGGCACAACTGATTTTTTTAATTAGATTTTTGGATAACATTTGTATTCAGAATGTTTCTGTTCAGAACAATTTAATCTCCTTTCTGCAGGTACAACGTTAATTCCATTTGCACAAGATTACTGTTTGATGCTGGAAAATTTGTTTCACCGTTAAAAGATTAAATATACTAGAATTTACGTTTTTTACATTTCTTTAATTCATTTGTTCCATATCTCTCTATATCTCTCATTTCCCTCTCCTCCAGACTCTGTCTGGAGAAGGGTCTCGACCCGAAACATCACCTGTTCTTTTTCATCAGAGATGCTGTCTGGCCCGCTGAGTTACTCCAGCTGTTTGTGTCTGTCTACTAGTTTACTTTAGAGATGTAGCGAACACGTCCACTGAGTCCGCGCTGACCAGCGCTCCCCGTACATTGGCCTATCCACATTGACACTACCCTACACATACTAGGGACAATTTACAATCTTTACCGAAGCCAATTAACCTACAAGCTTGTACGTCTTTGGAGTGTGGGAGGAAACCGGAGCACCCGGGTAAAACCAACGCAGGTCACGGGGAGAACGCACAAACTCCGTACAGACAGCACCCATGGTCAGGATCGAACCCGGGTCCAAGGCAGCAACTAACTTTTTTTGCCGGCCCATTAAGTCTACTCCATGTAAGTGCTGAAACTTTCTCAATGAGATGGTGTGTAGAACAGCTTGTGAAAGAACAGAACAAGTCCGAGAGGAATTACATGCATATGTGTGATTATCAGAAATTATTAAGTAATTTGCCTTCTAATAATAGTTACTGCTGGAACTGCAGTAAAATTCAGCCCAATATATTTTTCCTTCATTTACTGCTTAGTTTAGTTTAGAGATGCAGCACGGCAACAGGCACTTCGGCCCACCGACTCGGCGATCCCCGTACACCAACATCATCCTACACACGCTAGGGACAATTTACATTTTAACCAAGCCAATTAACCTACAAACCTGGACGTCTTTGGAGCTTGGGATGAAAACGGACATCTCATGGATACATGGATTTGGACAGGTTTGGAGAGATATTGACCAAACGCAGGCAGGTGTGACTATTGCAGCTGGGACATGTTTGCAAGTGTGGGCAAGTTGGGCCAAAGGGCCTGTTTCCACACCGCATCATTTTATGACTCTATGACTATCTTGGAGAAAACCCACCCAGTTACGGGCAGATTGACAGAACAGACATCACCCGTAGTCAGGATCGAACCCGTGTATCTGGCGCTGTAAGGCAGCAGCTCTACCGCTGCGACACTAATACCTTTCTCCTTCATTTACTGTGTAATGGAATAATCCATCAAATACCAGAGTGCAGGTATTCAGCTAAAAAAATCAGGCATCTACTGAAGAACCTCCGTTAAATGTTTCCACTATATACCAAGAATAATTTTGCCATTCATTACAATACCTCAAAGGGCATGACTACATTGGGCTTTATTATTTTAATCTTCAGGGGAATGTACTTTGTTATATCAGGTATATCATTTTCAAAGTGTGCATTTAAAACACATTTTTCATTTCACTGTTCTTTTGTTAATCAGGGTCATTATTTTAGTTCAGAGGGCATTTTAATCCATATTACATTCAGCACCACTCTTTTAGTTCCTGTCAATTGAAATTGGATTAAAATATGAATCATTTAAGTTAAAAATGAAATGGTATGGGGTTCACGATGACACTCTTATCTGAGGTGGGCAGAATAGACACGTTTAGTTTTTTTTTTAAGTTTAGAGATACAGCGTGGAAACAGGCCCTTCGGCCCACCGGGTCCGTACCGACCACGTCACCGAAAAAGTCGCAAAATGTGGCGTGATGACGTATTGACTACATTGTGTTTCCTTAAGTGTCGCAACATTTTTTTTGTCGCCGCTGGATTTTGAAATGTTCAAAATCTTTCGGCGACCCTGATACGTCAGTCAATGACGCCAGCAGTCGTCGGAAAAAATCGCCAAGTGGGACTGGCCCTTCTGAGAGGCAGGCAGCACCTCCTGAGAGAAGGAATGGGTGCAGGCTCGAAGGGCCGAATGGCCTACTCCTGCACCTAATTTCTATGTTTCTATGTGATGTTTCAGGTCGAGACTTTTCTTCAGACTGATCTTGTTACCGGTCGATGATTAAAGGAAAGGATGTAGATGGTATCATGAGAGTGAAATTAGGATGTTCTTTTAGGAAGGAGGGGAGGAGGAATTCCTTTAGTCAATATGGTGGTGAATCTGTGGAATTCTTTGCCACAGATAGTTGTGGAGGCCAAGTCAGTGGATATTTTTAAGGCAGAGATAGATAGATTCTTGATTAGTATGGGTGTCATGGGGCCATAAGAAGGAGGCTGGAGAATGGGGCTGGGAGGGGGAGATGGATCAGCCATGATTGAATGGTGGAATAGACTTGATGGGCCGAATGACCCAATTCTGCTCCTATCACTTATGACCTATGACCTAAAATGCAAATTGATTGAATGAACATTTTTAATTTCCTTAATGCATTTTCATTCTGTAAAATGTAGCCTAATTTTTTGTTTCATATTACTTGCAATTCTATTGGCTCTATTTTTATTTATGTTTGAAGATTAGGTGCACCAGAAACCTTGGCACTATATTGAATAAATGACACTATGTTTATGTTTTCACTGCTTGAATTTCAGGAAAACGTCATTTTTGTGGACATTGTGGAACATATAGCTTAATCCCTCATAGCAATGAACAGAAAAGAGTTAAATTACTCCATAACTAATCTTGCATTAGATTCCCCCAATGCCACAGCAATAACAATGCGTGCAGTAAATCAGGTATTCATCTCTGCAAATAATTATGTTGACATTATTGGGATTTGTACTGTAATTGAAGAATGGGCTTCTTGCAAAGCAGTCATTTCATCCCGCTGTTCTATTGAAGTCCATAAGCCACTCAACGTCCATCTCTCAGCTTCATAGCATCAACAGAATTACTGCCTTAAAGCCGGCTGCCAGACAGATAGTGCCTGTCATGTGTCTCGCGAGGGAAATCTGTAGAGCTTCCAATTCTTTTTTATTTTTATTTTTTATAGATGGACACAAAATGCTGGAGTAACTCAGCGGGTCAGGCAGCATCTCTGGAGAAAAGGAATGGGTGACATTTCGGATCGAGACCCTTCTTCAGACTGAATTTCTGAAATTAATTCTACGAAACGATACGATAGAACTTTATTTATCCCAGGAGGGATATTGTCATAAAATACAAGATACATGAACCATGAAATTAAAGTGATGAATGGAAAGGATTGGGGATGTGCAAAGATTGGGGAGGGAGGTGTGGGGGGGGGGGGGGGGGGGGGGAGACAGTCTACCCCACGACAGAAGGGGGAGGAGTTGTACAGTTTGATAGCCACAGTGAAGAAGGATCTCCTGTGGCGTTCTGTGCTGCATCTTGGTGGAACCAGTCTGTTGCTGAAGGTGCTCCTCAGGTTGACCAGTGTGTCATGGAGGAGGTCAGCTGTATTAGATAACAATAGACAACAGGAGCACGAGTAGGCCATTCGGCCCTTCGAGCCAGCACCGCCATTCAATATGATCATGGCTGATCATCCCCAATCAGTACCCCGTTTCTGCCTTCTCCCCATATCCCCAACTCCGCTATCTTTAAGAGCCCTATCTAGCTCTCTCTTGAAAGTATCTCCACCGCCCTCTGAGGCAGAGAATTCCACAGACTCACAACTCTGTGTGAAAAAGTGTTTCTTCATCTGTTCTAAATGACCTACCCCTTATTCTTAAACTGCGAGTGGCCCCTGGTTCTGGACTCCCCCAACATCGGGAACACGTTTCCTGCCTGTAGCATATCCAAACCCTTAATAATCTTATATCATCCAAGATTCCGTTATACATAATGGTTGTGTTGCTCTTTCTCTGGCTTGATCAACGTCTGCTATGATCTGGCGTTTTCACACCTTACCCTTCTATAGTCTCCCTCTCCCCTGACTCTCGGTCTGAAGAAGGATCTCAACCCAAAACGTCACCCATTCTTTCTCGGCAGAGATGCTGCCTGTCCCGCTGAGTTACTCCAGCATTTTGTGTCTAATTTTGGTGTAAACCAGCATCTGCAGTTCCTTCCTACACATTTGATTTTTTTTAATGTTTGCTGTAAAAAAGATGGGGTTAATTTTGGTCATTCCCTCAGCAGTATTTACTTCTGTAAATATTTTATAAATTACTTTTACGAGGATGCTGCCAGGACTCGAGGTCCTGAGCTATAGGGTTGAGGTTGAGTAGGCTAGAATTCTATTCCTTGGAGCGCAGAAGGATGTGGGGTGACCTTATAGTGGTGTATAAAATCATGAGAGGAATAGATCAGGTAGATGCACAGAGTATCTAGCCCAGAGTAGGTGATTCGAGGACCAGAGGACATCAGTTTAAGGTGAAGGGGGAAAGATTTAGTAGGAATCTGAGAGGCAACTTTTTCACACAATGGGTGGTGGGTGTATGGAACGAGCTGCCAGAGGTGGTAGTTGAGGCTGGGACTATCCCAATGTTTAAGAAACAGTTAGACAGGTACATGGATAGGAAGGTTTGGATGGATATTGGCCAAACGCAGGCTGTTGGGACTAGTGTAGATGGGACATGTTGGCTGGTGTGAGTGAGTTGGGCCAAAGGGCCTGTTTCCATGCTGTTTCACTCTATGACTTTAGCTATCCAAAAGTTAGATCTAGTTCACCCTATGCGAGTCCTCTGTTTCTCACAAAACAAGACAGTCCCCTGACCCACTGGGAGTTATGAATGCTTCATGTCTGGGCAGGGTTGCCAACTTTCTCACTCCCAAATAAGGGACAAAAGGCCAAAATAATAGACAAATTCCCGACGGCAATTCGCTGAGCGCCTCGGCCGTGCTCTGGGTGAATGATGAGTTGGCCCGGGTGCTGGACTGCACACTAAGCCCAGCCGGCGGGCCAGCTGAAGAGTTTTAGCTCAGGCACTGGACTTTGCGCAAAGTCCGGCACCCCATCCAACTGGTGAACCGATGATCGGCCATGAGAAGGAGGGGTGGTGGTATCGGCGGTAAGGGAAGGCCCGAAGGTCGGACAACTGGCGGGCGAGGCGCTGCTGCTGTTGCACTCCATGGGCTGCCCCAAGTCGGGACGGGTGAGGCGGGGCCAGACGCGGCAGTCCCCCCCGACAGGAGTAGTAGCAGTCAAATACGGGACAAGGGCGGTCCCGTATGGGACAAACCAATTTAGCCCAATATATACAGGATGTCCCGGCTAATACGGGACAGTTGGCGACCATACACCTGGGTGTCAGCTCCAGTATTTATAAGGACTAGGCACGTGTTTCCAGCACAAACGACCTCGCTGATGGAGAAGCCTGGATTCATTTATTTCCTGTCAGTACAAGTAACGTGTTGTACAGCTCCCCCATAGATACAGAGTAGCTCTCCTTTACAAATAACGCACGACTCCAGTGTGATTCATGTACCACATCCAGGTTTAAAGTACGTTCCCTGCTTCACATTACTTTAAACAAAGATGTCCTGTTGCGATTTCATTATAGCCCAGGATGATTAACATTCAGTTGCTCCGTGCTACATTGGACCAGTAACAAGTAACCTAACAGTTGGAGTAAAATTGCAGCCTAACCTCCAGCTCATTAGTCGAATGATGCAAGCTGAACTCAGAGAGATGGGTAAAACGAAGGTCTACACTACAGCAAGGTGGAAATAAATGATTTTACTTCAGAACTCCACCCCTCAGTCCCTGTGTATTTACAGACCTACATGCACATGTACAAACACGCATGCATGCACATACGCACATGCATGCACAGCCACATACATGCACACAGGAACACATATACATAATAGAGTCATAGAGTCACAGAATCATACAGCTTGAAACAGTCCATTCAGCCCAATTTGCCCACACCGGCCAACTTGTGTCAGCTACACTACTCACACGTGCCTGCGTTTGGTCCATATCCCTCCAAACCTGTCCTATCCTTTCTAAAGCTGGAGGTTAGGCTGCAATTTTACTACAATTTTTACACAGAGAGTGGTGAATCTCTGGAATTCTCTGCCACAAAAGGTAGTTGAGGCCAGTTCATTGGCTATATTTAAGAGGGAGTTAGATGTGGCCCTTGTGGCTAAAGGGATCAGGGGGTATGAAGAGAAGGCAGGTATGGGATACTGAGTTGGATGATCAGCCATGATCATATTGAATGGCGGTGCTGGCTCGAAGGGCTGAATGGCCTACTCCTGCACCTATTTTCTATGTTTCTAAATGTTTCTTAAACGTTGCGATAGTCCATACTCAACTACCTCCTCTGGCAGCTTGTTCCATTCACCCACCGCCCTTTGCGTGAAAAAATGAACCCTCAGATTCCTGTTCGATCTTTCCCCCCTCACAGGACGACAGATGGCACAATGGGCTAAGTGTTCGGCTGGCAACCGGAAGGTAGCTGGTTCGAATCCCGCTTGGAGTGCATACTGGCGTTGTGTCCTTGGGCAAGACACTTCACCCACCTTTGCCTGTGTGTGTCCTTGGGCAAGACACTTCGCCCACCTTTGCCTGTGTGTGTGGATGTAATTATGTGAAGCACTTTGGGGTCAATGCAAGTTGACTAAAAATGTGCTATATAAATAAAGAAATTTAATTTAATTTAAAATTTAATTTAATTTCACATCATCTTCGGATCCATACTTTAAAGGCTCTTGTCATGTTTTGTCCAATTCAGCTATTGTCTAAATCATGTACAGTGGCGCAGCAGTAGAGCCTCCTCACAGCCTTGGAGACCCGGGTTCAAACATCTTGTGCTATCTGTGTGGAGTTTGCATGTTTCTCCCTGTGAACATGTGGGTTTCCTCCCCAATTCCCAGAGATGCGTAGGTTTGAAGGTTAATTGGCCTTCTGTAGATTGCCCCTAGTTTGTAGAAACGGGATAACATAGAATTAGTGTGAATGAGTACACACAAAATGCTGGAGAAATCAGCGGGTCAGGAAGCTCTGGAGAAAAGGAACAGGTGACAGTTTCGGGTCAAGACCATTCTTCAGACTCGAAGGCTATCACGGACACAGAGGGCTGAAGGGCCTGTTTCTATGCTTTATCTCTAAACTAAACTAAAGTCTACTATAGCAATATACTATTGCAACAAAGGTTCACCTGTATCTCCTCCAACCTCATCTACTGCATCCGCTGCTCTAGATGCCAGCTGATTTACATCGGTGAGACTAAGCGGAGGTTGGGCGATCGTTTCGCCGAACACCTCCGCTCAGTCCGCAAGAACCTACCTGAACTCCCGGTGGCTCAGCACTTCAACTCCCCCTCCCATTCCCAATCCGACCTCTCTGTCCTGGGTTTCCTTCATTGCCAGAGTGAGCAACACCGGAAATTGGAGGAACAGCACCTCATATTCCGCCTGGGTAGTCTGCGTCCGGCGGGCATGAATGTTGAATTCTCCCAATTTTGCTAGCCCTTGCTGTCTCCTCCCCTTCCTTAACCCTCAAGCTGTCTCCTCCCATCCCCCCACCCTAGGGCTCCTCCTCCTCCCCTTTTCCTTCCTTCTTCCTTCCCCCCCCCCACCCCCTATCAGTCTGAAGAAGGGTTTCGGCCCGAAACGTCACCTATTTCCTTCGCTCCATAGATGCTGCTGCACCCGCTGAGTTTCTCCAGCATTTTTGTGTACCTTCTACTATAGCAAATATTTGATGTAGAGTGTTGAGGAAATTGACATATTTGCACAATTTTTTATTATTTTTGCAAAACCCTTTCTCCATCTGAAGAGGGAGCCATGTACTCGTTGATCTTGAAACATCCATCAAAGTAGCAACATCTCTCTCCGCTCAAGGAGCAGAAGTTGAGGAATGAAATGTGGAGGAAGGAACTGCAGGTGCTGGTTTAAACCGAAGATAGACACACAAAATGCTGGAGTAACTCGACGGGTCAGACAGCATCTGTGAAGAGAAGTAATGGGTGATGTTTCGGGCTGACATTACTTGCCCGGCGAGGTCACTACATCTGAAGCCTGGATCGCCTTGGCGCAGAGGGAGAATAAGAAGGGATGAGATGAAGACTTTTGCCCTCCATCACAGTGAGGAGGTGCCTGGTGAACTCACTGTGGTGGATGTTAATTTGTGTATATTGTGTGTTTTTGTTATTTTTACTATATGTAGGACTGCAAGGCAACACACTAGGAAAACGTCTCAAAGTCAAAGTAGCCTTTATTGTCATTCAGACCTTGCTGATCTGAATGACAATAAAGGCTACTTTGACTTTGAGACGTTTTCCTAGTGTGTAGGATAGTGCTAAGTATACGGGGTGATCGCTGGTCGGCGTGAACTCAGTGGGCCGAAGAACCTGTTTCTCTAAATTCCAAACTGAACAAACAGATCCTCATGATGCAGATTGTGCAGTGAAGGATTTAAAATATACACATGTCCTAATTGTGCGGCACCTAGACTATTTTACAATATCATTGAGCTTCATCCTCTCAAGGATTCTTATAGAGTCATGCAGTGCAGAAACGGGCCCTTCGGCCCAACTTGCCTACACCGACCAACAGGTGCCAACTAATCTAAAGAAGGGTCTCAACCCAAAACGTCAACTATTCCTTCTTAAGGCCCTGTCCCACGATGCGAGTTCACCCAAGAGCTCTCCCGAGTTTTAAAAAAAAAATCAAACTCGTGGTAAGTACGTAGAATGCACGTAGCGGGTACGTCGGAGCTCGAGGATGTCTCGTAGCAGCTCGTAATGCTAATGGCAGCTACTCGGGAAAAGCGGTAACTCGTGAAGTTTTTTTCAACAGTGTGAAAAATTTCCAAGAGTAAAGAAATTCTCGCACCACGAAAAGAAGTACCACAAGTTTGATTTCTTTTTTAAAACTCGGGAGAGGTCTTGGGTAAACACGCATCGTGGGACAGCGGCTTTAGTTTTGAGATACAGCATGGAATCAGGCCCTTCGGCCCACCGGGTCCGCGCCGACCAGCGATCCCCGCACATTAACACCCACCAGGGACAATTTTTACATTTTACACCAAGCCAATTAACCTACAAACCTGTACGTCTTTGGAATGTGGGAGGAAACCGAAGATCTCGGTGAAAACCCCACGCAGGTCACGGGGAGAACGCACAAACTCCGTACGGACAGCACCCGTAATCGGGATGGAACCTGGGTCTCTGGCGCTACATTCGCTGTAAGGCAGCAACTCTACCGCTGCGCCACCGTGACTGCCCGACTGCCTGGAGACCATTCTCCAGAGATGCTGCCTGTGTCGTTCATCCAACGTTTTGTGCCTATCTTCATTGTCCCAACTACGCTAGTCCCACCTGCCTGCGTTTGGCCCATATCCGACCAAACCGGTCCTATCCATGTACCCGTCTAAATGTTTCTTAAACGTTGCGATAATAACTATCCAGTAACTAAATCTGCCAGTTCTTAAACTGAACCCAAACCCTTCCATTCTGCCATCTCTTTAATACAGAAATAAAGGCTTACTTCAGTTAAATGTTCCTGTTTCCATCAGACCGATGATTGAGTTTTCCATCCCTTGAGGAGCTGCTGGCAAACGCTCCTTTGCATCCGATCGCTCAGAACCCACAGTCAACTGCTGTGTAAGATGGATTGCACCTGATAAACGTCACCTTAAAGGCTACTTTAAAATTTAGCCGCATGACATTTTTTCATAACCGTTTTTATATTATTTTGCCACTTTCCATTTAATTTTCATCTCCCCTGTACAGGCAGCGAGCTTAAAGATCCCACTGGTGCAGTGTTGGCGTACCCTGCTGTTCCACGCACCCTACCTTGCTGGACGGAAAGCAGAGGCGGCACGGTGGCGCAGCGGTAGAGTTGCTGCCTCACAACGCCCACAGTCCCAGGTTCGATCCCGACCACGGGTGCTGCCTGTGTGGAGTTTGCACGTTATCCCTGTGACCTGCGTGGGTTTTATCTGGGTGCTCCAGTTACCTGCAACACTCCAAAGGTGTACAGGGATTGTAGGTTAATTGAATTATGCAAATTGTCCCTTGTGTGTTGGATAGTGCTAGTGTATGGCATGATTGCTGGTCGGCGCGGGCTCGGTGGGCCTTAAAACCCTGTTTCCACACTGTATCTCTAAAGTCTAAAGAGGGGAAATGAACAACATAGAGACCAGCAATCTGCTCTAAACATAATCAGGTACAGCGTGGGGAAGCACAGTGATTGAATGCATTTTACAGTCAGCTTACAAAACTAAATATGATGAAAATTCAAAGCTACATTTCCAGAGCCATATTCTCCCACTGGGTGACAATGTTATAACAAACTCAAAATTTCCACGGGGAATTTTTAATTTCCGAAATGCTTTGCATGACTCACAACATTTGCTGAATAGATTAAATGAATTCTTTCAGGGTTTGCACCCTACTTTTCCTTTGTATGAAAATATAACGCATTTCAAAGCACGGAAACAAATAGACGCTGGAAAATATTATCCATTCTTTCCGGTTATGGATGTACACCTCACTCATGTGGGCGGCACGGTGGCACAGCGGTAGTGTTGCTGCCTCGCATCGCCAGAGACCCGGGTTCGATCCCGACTACGGGTGCTGTCTGTACAGAGTTTGTACTTTCTCCCCGTGAGTTCCCCGGGTGCTCTGGATTCCTCCCACACTCCAACGACGTACAGGTTTGTAGGTTAATTGGCTTCGGTAAAGATTGTCCACAAATTCCACGCTGACCAGTGATCACATCGTGCACTAGTTCTATGTTATCCCAGTTTTGCATCCTACACAATTTACAGAATCCAATTTATCTACAAACCTGTACGTCTTTGGGAATCGGGAGGAAACCGGAGCACCTGGAGAAAACCCACGGAGAACGTACAAACTCCACATGTGGTCATGATCCAACCCATGTCACTGGGGTAATACGGCAGCAACTGAGCAGAAAATTCATATTATTCATCAAAATATAGCCAGTTGCTTATGATTTTGACATAACTGATGCTGTCTGGAGTGAAGGATTGAGTGACTTTTCGGGTCGAGACCCTTCTTCAGACTGGTCTTAGTCATCCTTCTTCATCTGAAGAAGGGTCTCGACCCGAAACGTCACCCATTCCTTCTCTCCAGAGATGCTGCCTGTCCCGCTGAGTTATGCCCCTGTCCCACTTAGGAAACCTGAACGGAAACCTCTGGAGACTCTGCGCCCCACCCAAGGTTTCCGTGCGGTTCCCGGAGGTTGCAGGAGGTTGCAGGTAGTGGAAGCAGGTAGGGAGACTGACAAAAACCTCCGGGAACCGCACGGAAACCTTGGGTGGGGCACAAAGTCCCCGGAGGTTTCCGTTCAGGTTTCCTAAGTGGGACAGGAACATAACTCCAGTTTTTTGTGTCCATCTTCAATTTAAACCAGCATCTGCAGTTCCTTCCTACACAAATGACACTGCGTGCTGTGTTGGTGAAGGAGTTGTTGCCTGGAAGCTACAATCAACAGGTGGAAATGTGCTTCGTTAGTAGATCAATCACCACACTACACTGATTAGACTCCAGCACTGTAATTTTGAGTTCACTGTTTCACACAATGCTATCTTTAAACTTTGGAAGGTCGAACGCACAATAAGCAGTGGAGCGCACCCTACGTCAGAGTTAATTAAAGTGCTCCATCAAAGAAGACACTCTGATTAATTGATTTTTTCCCCCCTGGTTGTTGCAACAATCCTACAAGTGTTTGGGAGGTTTTCCATTGTGGTTTCAAACTGTTCAGCAGCAGTGCAGCAGAAACTGAAGGACATTTTCCCAAGTTTTCCTAAGAATTCGGAACAAACCAACTGTGGGTCACGGCTGGTGCACCAGGTTACCTTGGAATTGAAAATGTTGCCAGACTGGCACCTCTGTATACTGAAGCAAGTCACGAAATGCTGGAGTAACTCAGCAGGACAGGCATCATCTCCTGATAGCATCTCTGAAGAAGGGTCACAGCCCGAAACATCACCGATTCTTTCTATCCAGACCCATCCTGACCAGGGCAGCTCTCTGTATGGTGTACATACGTGGGTTTTCCCCGGGATCTCCGGTTTCCTCCCACACTCCAAAGACGTATAGGTTTGTAGGCTGATTGGCTTCGGTAAAATTGTTCCTATTGGGTGTAGGATAGTGGTAGTTTGCGGGGATCGCTGGTCAGTACGGACTTGGTGGGCCGAATGGCCTGCTTCAAAGACTGCAAATCTCCAACATAAGGCTCGGATCAAGATAATTAGAGTCATTTTATTTCAATAAAACAGCTTTGTTACTTTGTGTGTAAGATGGAACTGCAGATGCTGGTTTATACTGAAGATAGACACGAAATGCTGGAATAACTCAGCGGGTCAGGCAGCATCTCTGGATCAAATTCCTGGATGAGATGCTGCCTGACCCGCTGAGGTTAGTTTAGAGATACAGCTAGGAAACAGGCCGTTCGGCCCACCGAGTCCATGCCGACCAGCGATCCCCTCACAGTAACACGACCCTACACACACACACACACACACACACTAGGGGCAATTATACCACTTATACCAAGACGCTTATACCAAACAAATTAGCCACCAAACATGTACTTCTTTGGAGCGTGGAAGGAAACCGAAGATCTCTGAGAAAACACACATGGTCACGGGGAGAACGTACAAACTCCACACAGACAGCAGCCGCAGTAGGGATTGAACCCGGGTCTCCGGCGCTGCAAAGCAGCAACTCTACCGCTGCGCCACCGTGCTGCCCGAGATGCATCAGCATTTCACGCCTTGCTTCATTACTTCATTTTCCATCGCTATTTTTTTTCTCATCGAATTAAAAGAATACTCGGTGAACTTCTCCAGATTTCTGCTGAAGGATCGTTGACGACTTTGCCAGTTAACTCAACTTTCATCGTTCCCTTCTTATTCGGGGAAACGTCCAATGAGCTCTCCTGAATGGCCTTTAACAATCATGACCTTAAGAGGGAGCGTTAATGAGAAAATTGTGTGATGGTTATCTGACAGCAGGCTTCTTCTCTTTATGCGGAAAAAGGTCAGAGAAGGAATAACATTGTTAACTGCGAGAAATGGCAGAGGCAAAGCAGGGTTGTAAACTCCCTCCGGCTCAACTGATTTACCTGGTCTGTCATATATTTCCGCGTTTGATCTCCTGCCTACAGGATGGCGTCCAAGCCAGGCGAGTATTTACGTGCGGGCCACAGAAGCAGATCTACAGTCACATAGAAACATAGAAAATAGGTGCAGGAGTAGGCCATTCGGCCCTTCGAGCCTGCACCGCCATTCGATATGATCATGGCTGATCATCCAACTCAGTATCCCATCCCTGCCTTCTCGCCATACCCCCTGATCCCTTTAGCCACAAGGGCCACATCTAACTCCCTCTTAAATATAGCCAATGAACTGGCCTCAACTACCTTCTGTGGCAGAGAATTCCACAGATTCACCATATTATGATCGCTCCACACTCTTAAATCTCTACTCCTGCCGCAACATTCTTTACTTTAACTATGGTCTTCTTAAAACCCTCTCTTCCCAGCTGTTATCGGGCAACTAAATCATCCTACCACAACCAGAGAGCAGTGCTGAACTACTATCTACCTCATTAGAGACCCTTGGACTATTCTTGATCAGACTTTGCTGGCTTTACCTTGCACTAGACGTTATTCAGGGTGTGGTGGAGACACCCCTCAAAATAAGGGAAGGTACCCCACGCCAGGGGGCCACATGAGTGGCACGGGTGGGGGACAAATTTGTAAAATTTGAGCAATGTATATAGACGGTATTGAACAATTTGTATAGCCCCCGAAAATGTCCGATATATTTTTCGCTGAATTACCCGAATAAAGTCTATTTTGAAATTTAAAAAAAAGAAAAAAGAAAAACGTTATTCCTTTTTCATGTATCTAGGCACTGTAAAGGGCCTGTCCCACTTTCACGAACCTAATTCACAACCTTTTTTACTCGTGGACATTTTTCATCATGTTGAAAAAAACTTCCCGACCTACTTGATGCCACGAGTACCTACGACTAGCACCACGACCTCGTGCCGACCATGCTGCGAGTACGAGTCAAGGGCAAACTCGGCAGAGGTCGTGAATTAGGTTGTGAAAGTGGGACGCCCTTCAATTGCTTGTCTTTCCACTGACTGGTTAGCATGCAACAACAGTTTTTCACTATACCTCGGCACATGTGACAATAAACTAACCTAAGAAATTGCTGTCTAAATGAAGAACAATATGACTATTCGTATTTTGAATTTATAATCTCTGAGGAATGGGTTTATAAGTAATTCTAATTTGCTGATTTTATAAACTCATTGCTTTCAGTAACGTGTAAATTTGGGTTTTAACTTCTCAACCATGTTTAGCTCATTTTGTTAGTAAAATGTTAATTGTCTACAATTTAAATGCTTCCTTTCCAATTTTAAAGGACACCAGATAATCACAGCAGTTCCAATGATGTATCTTTCACAAGACTCAAGCTGATAGATGGTGTAATCACTCTGGGAACTAGCTATTTAGTGTTAATAACTGGGAATTAATGACTTAAGGAAGATGAGCAAAAAGCCTCAGATGACCCAATGGTGCGGTGCGTAGATAGTGGTCTTTCAGTTAGAGATGCAAGATCAAAGCAAGCCCATATCTTGATATCTTTCCACCCTAACTCTGTGGATGTATTAAAAAAAAAAAATTGTTAATTTGTTTCTCAATATTGCACTTCACTTGTTTAGATTCATAGTCAAAGAGTCAAACCGTGTGGAAACAGGCGCGGTGGCCCAACTTGCCCACACCGATCAACTTGTCCCATCCTCACTAGTCCTGCTTTTGGCCCATGTCCCTCTAAACATGTCCTATCCATGTACCTGTCCAAATGTTCCTTAAACATCATGATAGTACCTGCCCCTAACACCTTCTCCAACAGCTCATTCCATACACCCACCACCCTTTATATGTAAAGGTTACCTTTCAAGTGCCTATTAAATCCCCCGTCCCCTCACTCAAACCAATGTCCTCTGGTTCTTCATTCCACTATTCTGGGCAAGAGACTGTGCATCCAGTCGATCTATTCCTCTCGTGATTGTGTACGCCTCTAGAGTGTATGATTGTTCTTCTTGCAGGTCACGGTGGCGCAGCGGTAGAGTTGCTGCCTTACAGCGAATGCAGCGCTGGAGACCCGGGCTCAATCCTGAATACGGGTGCTCTCTGTACGGAGTTTGTGTGTTCTCCTCCTGATCTGCTTGGGTTTTCTCCGAGATCTTCGGTTTCCTCCCCGCACTCCAAAGACATACAGGTTTGTCGGTTAGTTGGCTTGGTGAATGCAAAAATTGTTCCCAGTGGATGAAGGATAGTGTTAACGTGCGGGGATCGCTGGTTGGTGCGGACTCGGTGGGCCTGTTCCTGCGCTGTATCTCTAAACTAAACACCATGGGAATTTAAGTGATGAAGTGTAGACCAAATGACGGGAATAGAAGCACATGGGTTTCACCGCGCTACAGGATGAAAGAGGTCAGAGGTCGTCCCATGACAGAGTTAGAATTTGCAAAGCTCCCATGTGGTTCTCCTGGGAAAAGTTGCATCACGCTCTTCCCTGCCCATGTAGCAATAATATATCCTTTAACATGCTTCTTCAGTGTAAGACCTTTCAGATAAATGTTTTATGATCATCACTGTCGTTGTGTCCTTGGGCAAGGCACTTCACCCACCTTTGCCTGTTTGTGAATGTGTGTGAATGTGTGTGAGTGATTGGTGGTGGTCGGAGGGGCTGTAGGCGCAGATTGGCAGCCACGCTTCCATCAGTCTGCCCCAGGGCAGCTGTGGCTACAGAAGTAGCTTACCACCACCGAGTGTGACTGAGGAGTGAATGAATAAAGCGCCTTGAGTATTAGAAAGGCGCTATATAAATCCCATCCATTATTATTATTATTATTATCACTGTTATTCCTGGTAATTTGTGGCAAATGCTAATGTTCTAGATCAAAAGTTAATTTTAATGGGATTAAAACAATGATTTAAAAATATTTAATAATGGGATGCACCGAGCCCTACAACGCCAGAGACCCGGGTTCGATCTTGCCTACGGGTGCTAGCGTGTACGGAGTTTGTACGTTCTCCCCGTGAGTTCTCTTCAAGATCTTCGCTTTCCTCCCACACTCCAAAGACGTATCGGTCTGTAGGCTAAACGGCGTGGGATAAATGTAAATTGTCCCTAGTATGTGTAGGATAGTGTTAATGTGCGGGGATCGCTGGTCGGTGTGGACTCAGTGGGCCAAAGGTGCCTGTTTCCGCGCTGTATCTCTAAACTAAATTAAACTAAACATCAATTATGTACCTTGAATTAATTCTGGTTCAAACCTGATCCTTCCATACCTCACTTCAGAAACATAACAATGCTCACTTCACACCCTCTTCTGCTTTGTTATCAGAATCTTGATTACTGCGGGTGTCAGAGATTATGGGGAAAAGGCAGGAGAATAGGGTTAGGAGGGAGAGATAGATCAGCCATGATTGAATGGCAGAGTTGATGGGCCGAATGGCCCAATTCTACTCCTATCACTTATGACCTTGTATTTCTGATTGGACTTCTCCTGACTGGTCTTTCATCTTTAACAATCAACTTTAGCAATCGTACACATAATTGAGTTTATTGGCTCCGACTAATCCCTTCTCTTGCAGAAACAGGCCCTTCGGCCCAACTTGACCAACATGTCCCATCTACACTAGTCCCACCTGCCTGCGTTTGACTCACATCCCTCTAAACCGGTCCTATCCATGAGTCTGAAGGGTCTCGACCTATTTTATTTCTCCATAGATGCTGCCTGATCCATTGAGTTACTCCAGCCATCTGTGTCTATCTTCAGTGTATACCAGCATCTACAGTTCCTTCCTGCACACTATCCATGTACCTGTGTCATTGTTTCTCAAATGTTGTGATAGTCCCAGCTTCAACTACCTCCTCAGACAGCTCATTCCATACACCCACCACCCTTTGTGTGATAAAGTTACCTCTCTGGCTCCTATTGAATCTTTCTCCCTTCACCTTAAACCTATGTCCCCTGGTTCTCGATTCCCCTACTCTGGACAAGAGACTCTGTGCATCTACCCAATCTATTCCTCTCATGCTTTATATACTATGGAACCCACGATGACTAACCTGCAAGATAAAAACAAAGGAAGTCTAAAATTGTAATTTCCTTTTCATGGTGATGTGCAGAATGTTAACATATAATTAAATGATTGGTATGAATACTATTATAAAATATAAACACAAGGTGACTGTCCTTCATTTACCTTGCAGTTAATTGATGCCTTGCGCAATCTCTTCTTCACTCATTTAATAAATAATTGACAGAAATCATGGAATAAAGAGAGAAATAAAATGCTTGAGATAAAAAGGGTAAAGGGTTATAATTCATTCATTTTACTTATTTTCATTATCTCTCAAATTTACAGAAGGAATTCAATTAAGCTTCAAGCAGAGCAGTAATAATTCACAGTGTTAGGTGTTAACATTGTAAAATTCCATCAAGCATCTTCCTTGAAGGTAGCCAAAGAATAAATCTTAAAGATATGATGACTGGCCCATTTAATTCTTCCTCTTGTGTTCGGAATTATTGATAGTTTCAAAATGGATGCCAAGTTCTGCCATAACATGGGCGGCCATCTTTGGAGACTTGATGTGCCGGATCTACTCCGCCATCCAATCATGGCTGATCCATCTCTCCCTCGTAACCCCATTCTCCTGCCTTCTCCCCACAACCCCCGACACCCGCACTAATCATGAATCTACCTCTAGTAACTCAGCCGGACAGGCAGCGTCACTGGAGAGAAGGAATGGGGTACGTTTCAGGTCGAGACCCTTCTTCCGACTGAGGCAGGGTCTCGACCTGAAACGCCACCCATTCCTTCTCTCCAGAGATGCTGCCTGTCCCGCTGAGTTACTCCGGCATTTTGTGTCTATTTTAGATGTAAACCAGCACCTGCAGTTCCTTCACACACATTTGTCACAGTTCAGTTCATTGTAACAACTCCTGGTTGAATTTTCTCAGTCTAATCTTTGCAAAAGTCCTCGTATGTTGCAAAACATACTTGGCGAATAAAGTCTGATCCTGATTTCACATTACTGGCCATTGTATTTGCTGAACCAGTCAGCATTGTCACCTTCCACTACTAACAATGATCTGTTCTACATTTTCCTTGATCTGCATCTCCTTCACTGTCTCTCAAGGTCACACATTATCCTTTCATATCGCTGTCTCCCTCTCCCTGGCCCTGACTCTCAGTCTGAAGAAGGGTCTCTACCCTTGTGGCCCTTGTGGCTAAAGGGATCAGGGGGTATGGAGAGAAGGCAGGTACAGGATACTGAGTTGGATGATCAGCCATGATCATATTGAATGGCGGTGCAGGCTCGAAGGGCCGAATGGCCTACTCCTGCACCTATTTTCTATGTTTCTATGTTTACCCAAAACGTCACCCATTCCTTCTATCCAGAGATGCTGCCTGTCCCGCTGAGTTACTCCAGCATTTTGTGTCTATTATAGAAGTATATGGATGTTGCAAAAATGGGTTGATGGGGTTTGTAAATGCTTGAGCCCACAACAATGGTTCAGAGGCCTGTTTGTGCTGAAGTGTCTCACAGTGTCCAGCAGCATCACTGGAGAACATGGATAGGTGTAGGACGGAACTGCAGATGCTGGTTTAAACCGAAGTTAAACTCAAAATGTTGGGATAACTCAGCAGGACAGGCAACTTCCCTGGAGAGAAGGAACGGGTGACGTTTTGGGTTTGGTTACTCTTCTTTCCACCCAAAATGTCACCCATTCATTCTCTCCAGAAATGCTGCCTGTCCCGCTGAGTTACTCCAGCTCTTCTGGTATATCCTCTGTTTAACTCATCCTTCCATTATGATAACAGAATTCTCCATTTATACCTCACGCTGCCTCGGCAAGGCCAGCAGCATAATCAAGGACGCACCCTGGCCATTCCTTCTTCTCCCCTCTTCCATCAGGCAAAAGGTATAGAAGTGTGAAAACGCACACCTCCAGATTCAGGAACAGTTTCTTCCCAGCTGTTAGCAGGCAACCGAATCATCCTACCATAACCAGAGAGCAGTCCTGAACTACTATCTATCTCTTTGGTGACTCGGACTATCCTTCACTGGTCTTTGCTGGCTTTACCTTGCACTAAACATTATTCCCTTATTGTGTATCTGTACACTATAAATGCCTATTGTAATCATGTATTGTCTTTCTGCTGACTGAACAGCACGCAACAAAAGCTTTTCACTGTGCATGTGACTCTAAACTCATGTAAACTGGAAAACACTTCCTAACTTCCTCATAATAATAAGTTAATAGTTCAAGGAAGCAAGTAACTAAATTGTTACAGGGCATTCTTATCTCCAGTGAAGCAACACCTTGCAGACACAACACACAAAAAAGGATGTGGGCAAGACAATGTGTTCCTCTTAATCTGAAATTGGCTAATTCAAATTATCTCAAAGAAAACGCCCACTGTGCTGTTTCATTTAAATCGCTTAATTTTCACTGTTGAATAATTCATTCTGGAACAAAAGAAAGCAGCATTACATTAAGTGGAGTAGCCCAAAGAGGGCCAGATGAAAGTGAATGCTCTTAGCAGTTCTCAAGCTTTTCAGCCTCCCTTCAATGAAAATATCAGTGTTTACCTAAAGAGGAACTCTGTTATTTTTATTGCCAGTTTTATGAAGTTTTCATAAATGTTTGAAGTTGGTGCATTTAGACCACAAGGTAATGCGATCCATACCTTGGTTTTAATTGAAGAATGTTAAGCTACAGACAGTGGAATATGCTCATGATGCTTCCAATGCAATGACCTTGCCATGTTAATGATGGGCCATTATTAGTTTTGCGATCTATGTTGGCCCAAACTATATTAGTTTACAGTTGCAGTGTGGGACCAGGCCCTTCGGCCCACCAACTCCGTACCGATCAGCGATTCCCCATGCACTTACACTCGTTGTTTCCTGTTCTTCTTAACACACTCAAAATATCCACTGAGAAATCTAGTCGTCTCTCAGACCACGGTGTGTTGGAAACAGCCACAAAATTCATCTCAAACCAATTCATCTCAAAATTGTTTTCAGAAAAAGTGTTGGCAAGGATCTGAGGTACATAACGTTGATGCCTATCACCGTGGCAACCGACCTTGGGATGGAACATACTGAGCTATTGTAAAAATGCAACCAATAGTCTATTTTGTCCAGATATATTCTGTGCTCTTAGCTATGAGATTTGTGTTTAGTTTAGAGATACAGCGCAGAAACAGGCCCTTCGGCCCACCGAGCCCGCACCGACCAGCGATACCCGCTCATTAACACTACCCTACTTTTTTTTTTTTTTTTTTTTTTTTAATTTTAATGGTTTATTTAATTATTATTATTATTTCTTATGATACTTGACTGTAAGAAAATTCATTTCGTTGTCTCTAATATGAGATAATGACAATAAATTGAATACAATACAACACACTGTGGATTATTTGTAAGGTACATTGAACAATCCGTGTTCCAGGCGTACACTGGCCCTATCGCCGAAGTCTGTCTCCGTTACATTGACGACTACATTGGTGCTGCCTCTTGCACCCATTGCAGATCACATGGACTTTATTAATCACCACCAATTTCCATCCTGCACTCAAATTCACTTGGGCCATCTCTGACACCTCCCTCCCCTTTCTTGTTAGAAATCTCTCTGCATCGCTGTCTATATCACTCGTTTCCCTTTCCCCCCCCCCCCCGACTCTCAGTCTGAAGAAGGGTCTAGACCAGAAACGTCACCCATTCCTTCCTTCTCTCCAGAGATGCTGCCTGTCCCACTGAGTTACTCCAGCTTTTGGTGTCTAATTGCGTTTGTCGAACTGACCTTGCAATATCCTGAAGGTACTTACTTCGGCTGGAGAGCAACAGAAGTGCTGTCATCTTTTATACCATTGCAATTGTCAATGGTATTTGTGATTTATCAAAGCAATTTACATAAAGTCAAAGAGTTAATGAGCAAGTGGATCATTGTGGTGTTGACAGCCTCTAATAGCCTCCAGGCAAATCCTAGCCACACACAGATTTCAAGGCAGTCAGCTTTTCAAAGTGGGCTCCCATCTCAGGAGAACAAGCTCCAAGAGGCATGATTACAACACATGATGAATAGTTAACACATCATTTGTTTAAGAAGGAACTGCAGATGCTGGAAAAATCAAAGGTAGGCAAAAGTGCTGGAGAAACTCAGCGGGTGCAGCAGCATCTATGGAGCGAAGGAAATGGGAAACGTTGCCTATTTCCTTCGCTCCACAGATGCTGCTGCACCCGCTGAGTTTCTCCAGCACTTTTGTCTACCTTTGATTTTCCAGCATCTGCAGTTCCTTCTTAAACACTGCTAATCTTCTTGAGCAGCTTTGAACAACTTCACACCCACACGAGTCGACATGAGAAAGTGCCATGGTCAATACATCCATTGAATCCATTTGCTCGGTCAACCTCTATCTTGTTATCAACGTCTTTTAATTAATTCTGCTTCTCTGGAAATGCAAAATACCGTCACAAATAATCCAATCAGAATAAGTTATATAATTTCAGCAGTCCTCGACAAATCAATGCCGACCTGTTGTCCTTCTTTATCTGAGAGTATCTTCTTCATCGCATCAATAAGAGACGCAGGGACAGGGTCTGATTCCAACTCTGCTGATAACACTCTGCCCTTTCCTGCCAATTCTATTGATTACTTAATTGCTTCTATCCCATGGTATACTAGTTGTGCTGTGAACCACATAACATAGTTATATTCATTTGATTCATAACTATGTTTTGAACTATGCTATGAGATCTATAACTTAACATAAAAGTTATATTAATTCTATAACTTTGATCTTTGAACTTTGGGACGACAGATGGCACAATGGGCTAAGTGTTCGGCTGGCAACCGGAAGGTAGCCGGTTCGAATCCCGCTTGGAGTGCATACTGTCGTTGTGTCCTTGGGCAAGACACTTCACCCACCTTTGCCTGTGTGTGAATGTGTGTGAATGTGTGTGAGTGATTGGTGGTGGTCGGAGGGGTCGTAGGCGCAGATTGGCAGCCACGCTTCCGTCAGTCTGCCCAAGGGCAGCTGTGGCTACAGAAGTAGCTTACCACCACCGAGTGTGACTGAGGAGTGAATTAATAATGCGATGTAAAGCGCCTTGAGCATTAGAAAGGCGCTATATAAATCCCATCCATTATTATTATTATTATCTTGGTTAGCTAGAACCACGGCCACAGTGGCGCAGCGGTAGAGTTGCTGCCTTACAGCCCTGGAGACCTGGGTTCGATCCCAACTACGGGTGCTGTCTGTGCAGAGTTTTACGCTCTCCCCATGACCTGCTTGGGTTTTCTCAGAGATTTTCGGTTTCCTCCCACACTCCAAAGACATGCAGGTTTGTAGGTTAATTGGCTTGGTATAAATGTAAATTGTCTCTAATGTGTGTAGGATGGTATTAATGTGCGGGGATCGCTGGTTGGTGCGGACTCGGTGGGCCGAAGGGCCCGTTTCAGCTCTTTATCTCTAAACTAAACTAAACCATGATAGTTGATTCTAGAACCAATGTGTGGGAAGAAATCGGTGACGCTGGTTTACACCGAAGATAGACACAAAGTGCTGGAGTAACTCAGCAGGACAGGCAGCATCTCTGGAGAGAAGGAATGGGTGACATTTCGGGTCGAGACCCATTGTTTCAGAAGAATTGTCCCGGCCCGAAGCGTCACCCATTCCTTCTCTCCAGAGATGCCGCCTGTCCCGCTGAGTTACTCCAGCACTTTGTGCCTATCTTCAGAAGAAAGTTCTAATTAACTTAGCTAGAAGTTAAGTTAGTTAACCTAACTACCACCCAGTCTGGACGTTATCACAGCCCGATGAAATATTCCCTCCATGACAGTCGGAACCTTATCTCCTCAGGGTGTAAATGTCCAACATTAGCTAGGGCATAGCTATAAGGCG
This sequence comes from Amblyraja radiata, assembly GCF_010909765.2. Classification (NCBI taxonomy): domain Eukaryota; kingdom Metazoa; phylum Chordata; class Chondrichthyes; order Rajiformes; family Rajidae; genus Amblyraja; species Amblyraja radiata. The sequence goes on along the minus strand of NC_045987.1, from coordinate 3,802,678 downwards.
AGAAGGGGAAAGACCAAAGGAGATGTGCGGGGCAGGTTTTTTTTACACAGAGAATGGTGGGGCCTGGTGCACTGCCAGTGGTGGTCGAGGCAGATATGATTGTGGTGTTTAAGAGGCTTTTGCATAGGCACATGTTAGTTCAGGGAATAGGGGGACATGGATTATGTACAGACAGATCAGTTTAACGGCATCATGTTGGGCACATTGTGGGCTGAAGGGCTCGTGCCTTTGTGGTACTGTGCTTTGTTCAATGGCAAACACAATACCTTTCCACCTCCATAGCATTACATAGCTTAGTCCTTATCTCCACCCATCTACCACTGAAATTATCGAGGCTTGGTTCACTATTAGACTCGATACATCTAACAGTTTATTGGCTGGCTTCTCATCCACCTGGCCAGTTGTGTGAATCTGTGGAATTCTCCGCCACAGAATGCAGTGGAGGCCAATTCACTGGATGTTTTCAAGAGAGAGTTAGATTTAGCTCTAAGGGCTAACAGAATCAAGGGATATGGGGAGAAAGCAGGAACGGGGTACTGATTATGGATGATCAGCCATAATCATATTGAATGGCGGTGCTGGCTCGAAGGGCCGAATGGCCTACTTCTGCATCTATTTTCTATGTTTCTATCCTAAACGTGACCTCAACCACAATCTGGTACCAGCATCCTCCTACTGGCATCCTTGAGTTTAGTTTATTGTCACATGTTCCTATCCACACTCGTCCCACCTGCCTGCGTTTGGCCCCATGTCCCTCTAAACCCGACCTATCCATGTGTAGGAAGGAACTGCAGAAGCTGGTTTAAACCAACGATAGACACAAAAAGCTGGAGTAATTCAACGGGCCAGACAGCATCTCTGGAGAAATGGAATGGGTGACATTTCAGGTTGAGACTGTTCTTCAGACTACGAGTCGGGGGTGAGGGAAACGAGAGATATAGACGGTGATACAGAACAAACGAATGAAAGGTGTGCAAAAAAAGTAACAATGATAAAGGAAACAGGCCATTGTTAGCTGAGAGCTGGGTGAAAACCAGTTACAGATAACGAGACTCAACAAGACGACTTCAAGGCTAGTATAACGACTTGTGTGGGGAGTACAGGTCTAAGTATTTCATAAACATTGCAGTAGTCCCCACCTCAACCACCTCCTCCTGCAGCTCGTTCCACACACCCGCCCAATTTAAAATTATAGTGTGAAATTTTCTTTTAACATCTCAAATCCCTAATGTTCTTCACCGCCTGGGGCTGAGTTCAGAGCTTCAGTGTTCCATGGCTCGTAGGCCCAGACTAGATGGGCTTAATCCTCATCCTCTGGTGTACATACAACGGTGAAATCAAGTGAACTCGCCGACCAACAACAACCAACTTAGCCATGGTAAGCACGGCCAAAGGGGTAAATTGATGTGCTTGTATCTAATTACAACGCACAAGATATGGTCTGTATCGTGATGCCTGGGAGTATAGTGCGCAGATATCCCCGCAATGATGTGCGTCCCCTGCTGAATACAGCAGGAGGATCAGCCTGAGATGTCGGAGAGATTGTGGTATTTTAAACACCAGCCAATATTTTCAGAGGTCAATGGAGAAAGAGAACAGTATCTCTGATGGATGAAAGAGAACCATATATGAAGCATCTTCAGTAGTTCCTCTATTTTAGGAAAAATGAAATGGAAGCTGTAGTTAAAGTCCTTTGTGGCAGATGAAACGTACTCCAATATTTACACAGATGATAGACAAGGAGTGCTGGAGCAACTCAGCGGGACGTACAGCATCTCTGGAGAGAAGGAATAGATGACTTTTCGAGTCGAGACCGTTCTTCCGACAGAGTCAGGGAGAGGGAAACTAGAGATATGAAAAGGTACAAATGACAAAACGGTGTAAACCAGCATCTGAAGTTCCTTCCTACACACTCCAATGTATTCAGTTTGGTTAGCTTAGAGATACAGCATGGAAGCAGGCCCTTCAGCCCACCAAGTCCGTACTGACCAGCGATCACCTCGTACACGACCACTATTCTACACACTAAGGACAATTTTACATTTTATACCAAAGCCAATTAACCTACACCATGTACGTCTTTGGAATGTGGGAGGAAACCAGAGCACTCGGAGAAAACCCATATGGTCACAGGGAGAACGTTCAAACTCCGTACAGACAGCACCCGTAGTCAGGATCGAACCCAGGTCTCTGGCGCTGCAAGGCAGCAACTCTACCGCTGTGCCACTGTTACGCCAACAGATAGATAGACAGGTGATCTTTCTTGCAAAACCTCACAAATATCAGACTCGTGCTTGGACTGGGTCTTGTGTGAATGAATAAGTTTATTGGCCAGGGTACACAAAATTGCTGGGGAAACTCAGCGGGTGCAGCAGCATCTATGGAGCGAAGGAAATAGGCGACGTTTCGGGCCGAAACCCTTCTTCAGACACATACAAGGAATTTGCCTTGGTGCTCTGCCCGCAAGTGACAACATGACATACAGACAGTTAGGAATGACACATAACACATTAAACATTAATAATAAAACATTATTGATTAAACATGTGAATTAAATAAAATACCAGAGTGAAAGGAGTCTACACATTTTTGGTTATTGAGTAGAGGTACAACTCGTGGATAAAAGCTGTTTTTATGTCTGGCTGTGGCAGCTTTGACAGTCCAGAGTCGCCTTCCAGAGGGAAGTGATTCAAAGAGTTTGTGGCCAGGGTGAGAGGGGTCAGAGATGATCTTGCCCGCTCGCTTCCTGGCCCTTGCAGTGTAGAGGCCCTTGAAGGTGCCAGAATGCATTTGATACTTGGCACCATACTGCAGTCTGTGAGAACACTTTGAAAACTGGAAGGAAACAATATCGTAACAATAAAGTAAAACTTCAGGAGGCATTAACTGGTTCAGCGATTGGAAATTACTGATCATTCAAACCTTCAATGAACCACTTCGCCCTCAATGGAGTAAATGCCAGGTTCCCAATGTGAGATTAGATGTTAATTGCTGATGTAATTATTGTGCAGTTTAAACCTACAATTAATTGAAACAGAAGCTTAACTGTTCAAAACTTCAGAGTTGTTTTTAAAACCTACTTAGAAGAGCATTAATTGTACCAAAAAATCTTTTCAAACTCCCAATTATCCCATTAAGTTGCATTAATTTACCTGGCTTGAACCTTATTTAAAAAGACCAAGTAATACATTGCACAAGCCACAGCCTTTCTCTGGCAACTAATTCCCATATTGGTTAGCTCCACAGTAGCCCCTTGCTAATGAGTCAGAAAGCAATTGATTCAAGCTCTGTGCAATAGATCTATGTTGGCACTTGTGGAGTTGTGGGTGTTTCAAATGTCTGAAGTGACATCTTTCATCTGAAACACTATACTCATAGTCTGTACCGGCTTCAGACTAGTTTATTGTCACGTGTACCGAGGCACACTGAAAACGTTTTGTTGCGTGCTATCCAGTCAGCGGAAAGACAATACGTGATTACAATCGAGCCAGTCACAGGGTATAGATGATACATGATAAGGTTTGGTGCAAGGTAAAGCCAGCAAAGTCCGATCAAAGATAGTCTGAGGGTCACCAAAGAGGTAGATAGTAGTACAGCACTGCTCTCTGGTTGTGGTAGGATGGTTCCTGTCCCCGAATCTGGAGGTAGACAAAAATGCTGGAGAAACTCAGCAGGTGAGGCAGCATCAAACTGATGCTGCCTCACCCGCTGGGTTTCTCCAGCATTTTTGTCTACCTTCGATTTTTCCAGCATCTGCAGTTCTTTCTGAAATGAATCTGGAGGTGCGCGTTTTCACACTTCTGTACCTTTTGCCTAATGGGAGAGGGGAGAAGAGGAAGTGGCTAGGGTGCGACACATCCTTGATGATGCTGCTGGCCTTGCCGAGGCAGCGTGAGGTGTAGATGGAGTCAATGGAAGGGAGCTTGGTTTGTGTGTGATGGTCTGGGCTGCGTCCACAGTTCACTGCACACAGTACATTTTATGGTTAGTATATACGATTCAGGGCAAAGACACATTGCACTTGTTCGTTCATTCACACTTTGAAATGGATTTTTGGCTGGGAGTCAATCCGTAATAAGTTACTGCCCAGCAAAGTCACTTGAAGTGTTCGACCATGGCAAATCTACCCAGTGGATTAAATGTTGTTGCGAGAATAGTAAAACAATAAATCTGTGTGGGTGGCACAGTGATGCAGTGGTAGAGTTGCTGCCTTACAGTGCTTGAGACCCGGGTTCAACCCCGACTACGGCTGCTGTCTGTACGGAGTTTGTTCGTTCTCCCCGTGACCTGCGTGGGTTTTCTCTGAGATGATACAGTCATAGAATGATACAGCGTGGGCGAAGTTTGGGGTTAGATTTAATCTAACGTTAGGCATACAACCAAGAATTCTGTTGGACCGGCCTCCATCACACAGTAGGGACAATTTACAGAAGCCAATTAGCCTACAGGCATGTACGTCTTTGGATTTTCGGGGGAAACCGGAGCACCCGGAGAAAGCCAACGTTCAAACTCCATACAGACAGCACCCGTAGTCAGGGTCGATCATGGGTCTCTGGCGCCCGTATGGCGGCAACTCTACCGCTGCGCCACCGTGCCGGTGTTGTGTCCGATTGTTGGAACCGACTTTAGCTAGCGTGTCAAGCCTTAGAAAGGACACAGAGGCTATTGTGGTGGCACCCGATGGTGAGCCATGAGTAGTACGAACCCTCGGCTCTGGAGGGGGGAGTCAGGTGTCACGGTGACAGGAGGTTCAGGTCACGGGGGGGGGGGGGGGGGGGCGCGATATACAAGGTCGGGCAACGCCCATGCCCCATTTTTTTATATTTATTTATTTATTTTTTTAATCAAAAATATTCATTCAAATATTAAAATAGTATTGACAATACAATAAAACAAAACACCACCATAATACAAGACGAACAAATATGCTAAGCAACTGCTAAACAATTATATTGCAATCCTTGTCAAGGATACATTCAACCCCCCTCGGTGCCCAGCGGTCCCGGAACTCCCTCAGGGTGCCCGTAGACAGGGCGTATTCCCTTTCCATCCGCACCCGGGCACGGACATATCCCCGGAAAAGGGGCAGGCAGCCGGCTCGGGTAGAGCCCTCCAACGTCTGGTGCCTTGACTCACGGATGGCCAGCTTGGCCAGGCCCTCGCCCATGCCCCATGGTAGGAGCTGTACGGAGGAAGTAATAAACGATCATTGCTTGCACAAACCTTGGGTCCTGTGTTTTTCCAGGCTGGACATTTGCGTATCCCCGCCACACTATTTACTGTAATTATGCCAAGATGCATGGCTTTGTCATAATGATGAATAAGGGGAGGCTCAGAGCAGACGCAGTGAGGGGGAAACATCATGCTCGGCAAAGTATGTGAAGTGTTTACACAGGATAATGAGAGAAACTGTTTCTCTCTGCAGAAAATATAATGAAGCAAAATGTGCTTTCTGTGAAAAAATGTTACCTCTTGAAAATGGGTTGAAGATGAATTTCAGGGCAGTGGAGAATGGTCGGGGAAATTGGATTTAATACGTTAGCTCTTTCTCAAACCTAGCATAGACACGATGGGTAGAATGGTCTCTTGCACTGTATCTTTCCCTAACTGAGGAATAACCCAAATAAGAACACAAGGGATCACGTCGTGGTTGACAAACAAACTGCAGATACTGGTTTACCAAAGAGGACACAAAGCGCTGGAGTAACTCAGCAGATCAGGCAGCATCTCTGGAGAACATGGATAGGTGACCTTTTGGTTCGGGTCCCCATTATTCTTTTAGTTTCACATGGATTGTAATACATCTACTGCAAGGGGCTAAGAGGTCTCTAGTTTTAACTTTTTACCTTAATGCTAGTGCCTTCAGCATTGTGGCACTTGTACAGGCCTGCTCTGAAATGTCAGCTTCAAATATGACCTCGTATATGCATGGACATCAGCACGGAGGCGCAGCGGTAGAGTCCAATCCCGACTACAGGTGCTGTCTGTACGAGGTTTGTGCGTTCTCCTCATGACCTGCGTGGGTTTTCTCCGGTTTCTTCCCACACTCAAAAGACGTGCATGTTTGTAGGTTAATTAACTCGGAATAATTGTGAATGGGTCCCAGTGCGTGTAGGATACTGTGGAGATCGCTGGAGGGCGAGGCTCGATGGGGCAAAGGGCCTGATTCCACGCTGTATCTAAAAACTAAATTAAACTAAAACATCTCACCATCTATATCTCTCGTTTAAGAAAGAACTGGAAAAGATGCTGGAAAAATCGAAGGTAGACAAAAATGCTGGAGAAACTCAGCGGGTGAGGCAGCATCTATGGAGCGAAGGAATAGGTGACATTTTGGGTCGAGACCCTTCTTCAGAGAGGAGGAGAACTTCTTCAAAGTAGGCATACCTTGAGGAGATATCGCAGTGGAGTAGACAAAATGTTTAAGAAAGAACTGCAGTATCCCTCTCCCCCGACTCTCAGTCTGAAGAAGGATCTCGACCTGAAACTTCACCTATTCTTTTTCACCAGAGATGCAGTCTGTCCTGTTGAGTTACTCCAGCTTTTTTTGTGTCTATCTTCGGTTTAAACCAGCATCTGCAGTTCTTTCCTAAACTAAAGTGCTGCCTTTGACTTTTGGAAGACTTTGTTTGTAAGAGTTCCTCTGTAAACCTGATTACATATGACATTGATTTTAATTACAAAGCTGAAGTCAAAGCAAGTCTTCTCTCTGTACATTGCACATGAGTGCCAACCCTGACAAATCTGTTGATTTGATAGCAATGGATATGTACTTGAAGTAAACCACAGTGGTATACAGTCTCACATTGCTGAGTAACAGAAGGTCAGAGGAACAGAATTAGGCCATTCAACCCATCAATTCTACTCCGCCATTCAATCATGGCTGATTTATCTCTCCCTTCTAGCCCCATTAGAAACATAGAAATTAGGTGCAGGAGTAGGCCATTCGGCCCCTCGAGCCTGCACCGCCATTCAATATGATCATGGCTGATCATCCAACTCAGTATCCTGTACCTGCCTTCTCTCCATACCCCCGATCCCTTTAGCCACAAGGGCCACATCTAACTCCCTCTTAAATATAGCCAATGAACTGGCCTCAATTACCTTCTGTGGCAGAGAATTCCAGAGATTCACCACACTCTGTGTGAAAAATTCTCCTGCCTTCTCCCCATAACCTCAGACACCCGTACTAATCAAGAATCTATCCATCTCAGCCTTAAAAATATAAATTGACTTGGCCTCCACAGCCTTCTGTGGCAAAGAATTCCACAGTCTCACCACCCTCTGACTAAAGACATTTCTCCTTATCTCCTTCCTAAATTAACGTCCTTTAATTTGGAGGCTATGACCTCTAGTCCTAGACTCTCCCAATAGTGGAAACATCCGCTCCACATCCACTCTATCCAAGCCTTTCACTATTCTGTACGTTTCATTGAGATTCCCCCCCTCATCCTTCTAAACTCTGGCGAGTACAGACCCAGTGCCATCTAACGCTCATCAGTACAAAGAAAGAAGCATTCAAATGGACTTTCCAATTATTCTGAATAGCATGATCTTTGACGGAATCGTCTAAAATTACAGAGGAAACCGAAAGCCATGTTGAATTTGTGCAATATTCAATTTTCAACCTCAACACATTAAATCAACCCAGACTGCCCACCTGGCTGACGAGACTCTATGACTGTATCATTCTATGACTTCCTACAAGTAAAAAAAAACATGAGATAGATTGAATATCCACTTTTATGATGTATTGTTTGGACTTTAAATATATTTTAATTTTTGAGACATGACAGAATACAACTTCTAAAATATACTACAATATCGTTAAGGTTAGTATAAGTGGGGCGTCTAGACAGTAAATGGTTCCCTCATTAGATAAAACACCTTGACATTCAGAGAACGGGCAATTTATTGCCCAGCAACTTCAAGATAAATTAATGCCATGTTTCATTAAACACAAGACTTTCCTTTTACTGGCTAATAAATGAATGTGAAGACCTCACGAATGAATCTCAAGACCTCAAATAAACTAGAAAAGGCCATCACTCCAGTCCTCAAACAACTTCACTGGCTTCCCATCTCCCACCGGATCACCTACAAAATCCTGATCCTCACCTACAAAGCCCTCCACCATCAGGTCCCCCCATATCTCACTGACCTCCTCTCCCCCTACCAACCCTCACGGTCCCTCAGATCCACATCAGCCGCTCTCCTCTCCATCCACAAGTCCAACCTCCGCAGTTTTGGGGACAGAGCCTTCTCCAGGGCAGCTCCCAGGCTCTGGAACTCCCTCCCCCAACTGATCCGCAATTCCGTGTCCCTCATCATCTTCCAGTCCCGCCTCAAGACCCATCTCTTCACCTCTGCCTATCCTTAGCCCCACGTCCCCCTCCCTTTTCATCTGTGCTTGAATTGCCTCATATTGTGTTTTGTATTGAATTCTGTCTTTACTTTGTGTATTAGTCATGTCTCTACTATTTATTTCATTCCCCTTACATGTTTTTCCTCTACCTGCTAAATTTTTGTAAGGTGTCCTTGAGACTCTTGAAAGGCGCCCATAAATAAAATGTATTATTATTATTATTCAAAGTTATTCAAATTCAAAGGTTATTTATTGGTCACATACACCTAGGTGTAGTGAAATGCTTCTTGCCAATGCAGCACATAAAGAAAGAATACAGACATAACATTAATAAGAGATTTAAACATAAAGAACATCCCCCCACAATGGCTCCCACCATGAGGGAAGGCACAAAGTCCAGTCCCCATCCCCAGTTCACCCATAGTCGGGCCTATTGAGGCCTCCACAGTTGCCTCTACGGAGGCCCGATGTTCCTGGCCGTTCTCGCCGGGTGATGGTGCTCCGGCGTCGGGAGAATCCTCACAGCGGCTTGGGAACCCTGGAACGGCCGCTTCCGTACTGGAGACCGCGGCTTCCGAAGCCAACAAGGCCGCGCCGGTTGGAGCTCCACCACTGGCGATCTCGTCGAGAGATCCCAGGCTCCCGGTGTACAGTTCAGCGCCGCGGCCCGCAGCTGGTCGCTCCTCAGACCCGCAGCTCCGCGATGTTGTTCCCGGCGGTCTTCAGCTCACCGGAGCTCCAGCGCGGCGACCCAGGCAAGGCATCGCCCGCTCCACGATAGCGCTCCAGCGCTGTGCCGCTGCCGAAGCCGAGGTTCTGGGCGGTCCCCGACAGGAAACGCTGCTCCAGGCCCGCTGGTAGGCCGCGAGGACGGGTCGAAGCTGCAGCCCGGAGAAAAGCTGCCTCTCCGACCAGGTAGGGACCCTGAAAGGTAGTTTCCCCCTTCCCCCCCCCCCCACCCCCCACATAAAAAAGTCTAGAACTCCAGAAACAAAAACACTTTAACTAACTAAAAATAAGAAAAAAAGATGAAAAGACGGACAGCTGCAGGCTGGGCAGCCGCGCACAGGTCAGCGCCCCCTGGAATCATTATTATTGTTTCATTTTGTGGTCGTTTTCCAGCTTTTCACTCTTGACAAGTAGGAAGGAACTGCAGATGCTGGTTTATACGGAGGTTAGACACAAAATGCTGGTGTAACTCAACGAGTCAGGCAGCATCTCTGTAGAAAACAATAGGTGACATTACGGGTTGGATTGCTTCTTCAGACTGCCTTTAGTTTAGTGATACAGCACGGAAACAGGACTTTCGTCCCACTGACAAGCAATCGTCCCACACTAATACCATCCCACACACACACTAGGGACAAGTTTTACATTTACCAAGCTGATTAACCATCAAACCTGTACGTCTTTGGAGTGCGGGAGGAAACCGAAGATCCCGGAGAAAACCCAAGCAGGTCATGGGGAGAACGTATAAACTCCGTACAGACAGCACCCGTAGTCGGGATCGAACCCGGGTCTCTGGCGCTGCAAGGCAGCAACTCTACCGCTGCGCCACTGGGCCGCACTTGGGATACAATGTTTGTTATTGTCCAACAAAACCTCTATGACAGTGAATAGGTTATAGATTCTGCACGTTGAGTGAAATATTATAGTACAGTGTATTTTACAGCTAGTCAGCAAAAATTATTATTGCAATTGCAACCTCTATGTCATAAAGTCAATTAATGATAAATCCTGTCTGGAGATTTGTTCGTGGTTTTATTACTTGAGCAATACATCCAACTCAGCAATTATATTCCGTTTTTGTACACAAGCTTTTGACGAACGTTTAACTGGGCCTGTACTCGCTGGACTTTAGAAGGATGAGGGGGGGGGTCCTCTGAAACTTACCGAATAATGAAAAGCCTGGATAGGGTGTATGTGGAGAGGATGTTTCCACTAATGGGGAAGAATACACTAGTTCTATCCTACATGCTAGGGACCATTTACAGAAGCTCAATAAACCTACAAACCCGCCCGCCGTTGGGATGTGGGGGGGGAAACCGGAGCACCTGGTGAAAACCCACGAGGTCCCAGGGAGACCATTAAAAAAATCTCCGCACAGTATGCGAAGGAGACACAAGAGACTGCAGATGCTGGAATCCTAAACTATAAACCGACTGCTGAAGATTCCTTCTATTCAGATTTGCTGCCTGTCCTGTTGAGTTACACCAGCTTTTTGTGTCTATCTGCTGCAGGTACTCAGCAGGTCAGGTAGCATCTGTGGAGGGATATGGACAGAGATGATTTGTGGGTTGGGACTCTTGAGATTGAGGAAGGGTCCTGAGACTGAGGAAGGGTTTGGTGAACTTTAGTAACTTTGTCTGCGCCAAAGCAGTGAGAACATACAGGGCAAGATTAGCAAGTTTGCTAATAATACAAAATAATAATAATACAAAAGTCAGTGGGTTTGCAGATAGTGAAGATGGTTGTGAAAGATTGCAGCAGGATCTGGATCGATTGGCTAGGTGGGCAGAGGAATGGTTGATTGAATTTAATACAGAAAAGTGTGAGGTGTTGCATTTCGGGACGTCGGACAATGGCAGGACCCACACAGTAAATGGTAGGCCTCTGGGTAGTGTTGTAGAGCAGAGGGATCTAGGAGTACAGGTGCATGGTTCCTTAAAGGTTGAGTCGCAGGTAGATAAGGTGGTCAAAAAGGTTTTTGGCACTTTGGCCTTCATCAGTCAGAATATTGGGAATAGAAGCTGGGAGGTCATGTTGCAGTTGCATAAGATGTTGGTGAGACCGCATTTAGAATATTGTGTTCAGTTCTTGGCACCATGTTATAGGAAAGATATTGTCAAGCTTGAACGGGTTCAGAAAAGATTTACGAGGAAGTTACAATACAATACAATTTATTTGTTGTCATTTGAACCCAGAGGTTCAAACGAAATGTTGTTTCTGCAGTCATACATACAAACAAGAAGAACCAAGACACAACACAATTTACACGAACATCCATCACAGTGAATCTCCTCCTCACTGTGATGGAAGGCAAAGTTTTATCTCTCCCCTGCACTCCTCGTTCTCCTCCCGATGTCTAGTCAAAGCCCCCGGCGGGCGATGGTAAATAAGTCCCGCGGCCATTAAAGCCTCGCCGGGTGATGCAAGGCCGCGCTCCGGGTCTTGGTGTTGGAGCCCCTGCTGTGCGCTAACATGTTCCGCGGCCATTTAAAGCCGCACCGGGCGATGTAAGGCCCCGCTCCAGGTCATCCTCAACCCCGCAACTCGGGCGGGAGAAGTCGCCGTTGCGGAAGCCCCGAAAAGCGGTCTCGCAGCAGGTACCCGCGGGCTCCCGGTGTCACCGTCCACCGGGCCGGCGGTTGGAGCCTCCGAATCTCCTGGGTCGGGCCGCAGCAGCGCGCCACCACCGCTCCTCCCGCTCCGAACTCGGCCAGCTCCACGATGGTGGATAAGTCCGCAGCTCCGCGACTGGAGCCCCAGGTCGATCCGGTTGGAGGCCGCTCCACGGTGCTAGGCCTCAACGACAACGGAGACCCGACAAAGAAAAGGTCGGGTTCTCCGTGCAGGGGAAAGATTTAAAAAAGTTTCCCCACCCCCCCATACCCAGTTTAAAAAAATAAAAATAAAAACTACATACAAACAAGACAAAAAATGTTGCCAGGACTAGAGGGTTGTGAGCTACAGGGAGAGGTTGAGCAGGCTGGGTCTCTATTCTATGGAACGCAGGAAGATGAGGGGAGATCTTATAGAGGTGTACAAAATCATGAGAGGAATAGATCGGGTAGATGCACAGTGTCTTTTACCCAGAGTAGGAGAATCGAGGACCAGAGGACATAGGTTTAAGGTGAAGGGGAAAAGATTTAATAGGAATCCGAGGGGTAACCTTTTCACACAGAGGGTGGTGGGTGTATGGAACAAGCTGCCAGAGGAAGTAGTTGAGGCTGGGACTATGCCATCGTTTAAGAAACAGTTACATGGATAGGACAGGTTTGGAGGGTTATGGTCCAAACGCAGGCAAGTCAGACTTGTGTAGCTTGGACATTGTTGGCCGGTGTGGGCGAGTTGGGCCGAAGGGCCTGTTTCCACGCTGTATCACTCTATGCCTCTATGAGGTCTGCTGTATGATTTTGCTGGGTTGTATGCAAAACAAAGCATTCACTGGTCCTATGCACATGTGACAATAAGTACCATTGAGTCATCATTGAATCGATTTGCAAATTTGTTAAGATTTACATATTTCTTTTTCACACAGAAAGCAGTGGGTGTATGGAACAAGCTGCCAGAGGAGGTAGTTGAGGCTGGGACTATCCCAACATTTGAGAAACAGTTAGACAGGTACATTGATAGGAAGGGTTTGGAGGGATATGGGCTAAACGCGGGCAGGTGGGACTGGTGTAGCTGGGACATGTTGGCCGGTGTGGCAAGTTGGGTCGATAGGTCTGTTTCCACACTGTATCATTCTATGACTCAATGACAACAGCAAACTTAAAAAACCCCATAAAAGAATATAAATGATGTTGGAAGCATAGGAAAGTTGGACTAAGTGATAAGACAAAAGAACTCAGTGACGCAAATTTTTTTCTGAATTTGCTGGTTGTAAATTCCATTGGATTATTAACCCGTAATTTCTTGGGAGCGCTGTGTTGCCCAACGGTGTACCACTGACCTGATCTTACAATATGCCATCAAAGTGTCATCAGAGAGTGAGTGAGGCATTCCATGCCTTTTTAATTACACCATAATTACACGATACCTTCAGTTTAGAGATACAGTGCAGAAATAGGCCCTTTGACCCCTCGAGTCCGTACCGAACAGCGACCACCACACAGTGAAATGATGTTAAATACATTAGGGATCATTTACCAAGCCAATTAGCCTATAAACCTACACGTCTGTGAAGTGTGGGAGGAAACCAGAGCTCCCGGAGAAAACCCATACAGGCCACGGGGAGAATATACAAACTCCGTACAGACCGCACCAGTAGTCAGGATCCAACCCGGTTCTCTGGCGTTGTAAGCAGGCCCGTGCCGTGAATAATAAATCAGGGTAGGCAGTGGCTTTTAATAATCTTGGAAACCGTGCATGCGCAGATTGTTTTCTCAACTTTTATCAAGTAATTTGACTTCAATAGGTCCTATCTCTTAATAAAGTATTAAAAAACATAGAGCTCAAAGAAATTTACATACCATATTATTTGTACACAAAATCCAAAATGCTTTGTTTCCTGTTGTACCAAGCTGTTTTAAATGTTCTCATTATTTTTGTTCCTTTGCGCTGTTGAAGTTCTTTAAGTTCCGGCGTTGGTCCGCCATTTTAAATTATTTTTGTCTTTTCCTCGTAGGTTTGCTTCGAGAAACTCTTCAGGTAGTCACTATCCATCTTTGAATCCACCACATGCACGCAGTTTTGGTCTCCTAATCTGAGGAAGGACATTCTTGCCATAGAGGGAGTACAGAGAAGGTTCACCAGACTGATTCCTGGGATGGCAGGACTTCTATATGAAGAAAGACTGGATAGACTCGGCTTGTACTCGCTAGAGTTTAGAAGTTTGAGGGGGGGATCTTATAGAAACTTACAAAATTCTTAAGGGGTTGGACAGGCTAGATGCAGGAAGATTGTTCCCGATGTTGGGGAAGTCCAGAACAAGGGGTCACAGTTTAAGGATAAGGGGGAAATCTTTTAGGACCGAGATGAGGAAAACATTTTTCACACAGAGAGTGGTGAATCTCTGGAATTCTCTGCCTCAGAAGGTAGTTGAGGCCAGTTCATTGGCTATATTTAAGAGGGAGTTAGATGTGGCCCTTGTGGCTAAAGGGATCAGGGGGTATGGAGAGAAGGCAGGTACAGGATACTGAGTTGGATGATCAGCCATGTTCATATTGAATGGCGGTGCAGGCTCGAAGGGCCGAATGGCCTACTCCTGCACCTATTTTCTATGTTTCTAATGCACGGTGTAAAGGAAGAATTTCAGCTGCCTTTACGGACTGTTGCCACTGATGGCTTGAAGATTATCGACGGCACACGAGTAGCACATACTTCCGCTTTTTAAACGTACTGCGGATGAAAGGCACGGGAGAATTATGCCTCCCTAAGAGATCGATCTCTCAGGGAAGCATAATTCTCCCGTGCCTTTTATATAATAATGACCATTTTATAATTTTAGTCAGGGTTAGCACTGCCTACCTTGACAGCACCTGCCTGGTTGTAAGGTAGCAACTCTACTGCCATGCCACCCTACAACAAAAAAAAAACCTTTTGGTTGATAAGAAGGGTTTTAAAGTTAGTTGGTAATAAAAAAAAAAAATAACAGGACTTCTGAGCAACTAGAAAAACATTAGAAAATTATCGTAACAACCATTAAAATTAATGGACTACATCATTGACAGTTAGAGATGGTATGCAGGTATAATGATGGAACAAGTATACACTGCATGCACATCTAGGCCTTGAAGAGAGAATATCATGCATCCATTCTTTATGAATCATTAAATTTTATTATTGTAAATGCAGTTTAGAAAAAATCAATTGTATTCCCAAACAACAGATCTGGCAAAAAATAATGTTGTATTTGCAATCCTCCACAGTTTAGTTTAGTTTACTGACTGAATGCTGTTTGCACAGGTCGCAGTTAACATGGATAATATTTCTTGAATAGTTATGGGCAGTATCACAAACTTAGTAAAATTTTCAGAACTTTTCAGATGCAATTTTTTTGATTGAAATATGCAGCATGGAAAAAGGCCCAAAATGCTGGAGTAACTCTGCGGGTCAGGCAGAGTCTGAACAAGGGTCTCAACCCGAAACGTCACCTTTTCCTTATCTGCAAAGATGCTGGCTGACCCGCTGAGTTACTCCAGCATTTTGTGTCTTTCTTTGATGTAAAGGAGCTTCTTCAGCTCCTTCCTATATATGGACACAGGCCCTTCAGATCACTGAGACCGTTGATCATTCATTCAAATTAGTTCTTTGCTATCACACTTATGCATCCACTCCTTGCACACTAGGGTCAATCTACAGATGCCAATTCACCTACAAACCCACGCCTTTAGGATACAGGAGGAAACCTCTTACCAACTTTTCCCTGGGACCGCATAGGTTTCCTTTAGGTCATAAGTTCATAAATGATAAGAGTAGAATCAGGCCATTCAGCCCATCAAGTCTACTCCGCCATTCAATCATGGCTGATCTATCTCTCTCTCCTGCCTTCTCCCCGTAACCCCCGGCACCCGTATACGTGTCTTCTCATAACCTTATGCAGTTCAAAGATAGCGCTGCCATTAGCTATAATATCATCAGCATTTGCTTATATAGGACCAGAGGCCAGTCTCAGAATAGGAGGACGTACCTTTAGGAAGGAGATGAGATGTCCTGCCTTCTCCCCATAACCTCCGACACCTGTATTTATCAATAACTATCTATCTCCGCATTAAAAATACCCATTGACTTGGCCTCTGAAGCCTTCTGTTACAAAGAATGCCATAGATTCACCACCCTCTGACTAAAGACATTTCTCCTCCTCCTAAAGGAACGTCCGTTAATTCTGAGGCTTTGACCTCTGGTCCTAGACTGTCCCACTAGTGGAGAGACATCCTCTCCACATCCACTCTATCCAGGCCTTTCACTGTTCTGTATGTTTCAATGCACTAGCTCTACCACCCATTGTGTCAGTGCGATTTAAACCAGGGCAAAACATAATGAATCACATCTGCCCCTTTACTTAACCAGGCAGTTCAACTCTATCAATTTCAGTCATTCATCATTCATATTTCGGATCCACCCACACAGGTTTATCGGTGGGAAAATATTTAAGAAATGTTCTGATTGCAAAGCTGTCAGCTTTGGTTAGTCGAGTAGTAAATTTAACAAACATAAGCTTCCCCCAATCTTTGGAAAGTTTATTACATTTGGACCTTGTCATCCCCGAGAAGATTTATGAAGACTACCCAACCTTCATTGTTATTGCGACGTTGAATGTGGAGCCACCTTTACGTTAGAGATACAGCTAGGAAACAGGCCCTTCGGCCCACCGAGTCCGTGCTGACCAGCGATCACCCCGTACACTTGCACTATCCTACACACTAGGGACAATTTACTTTTTTTTTTTAAAAACCCAAAGCCAATTAACCTCCAAACCTGTGGATTGTGGATCTTTGGATTGTGGGAGGAATCCGGAACACCTGGAGAAAGCCCACGCAGGTCACGGGGAGAACGGACAAACTCTATACAGACAGCACCCGTATTCAGAATTGAACCCGGGTCCCTGGCGTTAGAAGGCCAGGTTTGTAGGCTAATTGGATTAGTATAATTGTACATTTGCTCACAGTACTCCAAATGCGGACTGACCAGCAGGCACGGAAATCGCTATAAAAACATGGGGACACACACATCATTTTTTGGTGGCCGCGCACGCATCGCATGCGCACACATGAGGCTTCTGCCGTGGGCCCTGTGGACGGTAACATCGGGAGCTGACCCGGTTGGTGACCGACTCCGGACTCCAGCAACAGCAGCTTTGTCCGCCCCGAATCGTGGGGCTTCAATCGGCCCGTTCGCGGGTCCTTTCATCGCCCGGCGGGGGCTTCAACATCGGGAGCCTCGATGCTGCCGTTTGATTTTAAGCCGCGCCGGACGCTGAAAGGCCCAGCGAACGGGCCGATTCAGCCCTTAGAAAGTGGCTGATAAAGTCCGGATTACAAAACATGGGGGGGGAGAGAGAGATTGTCCCCCACCTCTCAAAGCAAGGGGGGGGGGGGTGGGAAAGAGATTGTCCCCCACCTCTCAAAGCAAGGGGGGGAGACATTCTTCCCCCCCCCCCCCCCGGATTTCCGCCCATGCTGACCAGCACCCTATAGAGCCACAGCATACATCTCTGTTTTTGCATTCCAGTCCTCTTGATATAAATGCTAGCATTGAATTAGCCTCCTGTGAAGCAGCCCGCTTTATTCAGGCGCCAACTCTACCGCTGCACCACCTGTCACCATCTTCAATAGATCTGTCACAATGTCATTGCTGCCGTCCTGTTGGACAAAGATATCCGGCACTTAGATCCGAAATGGTGGAGGAACAGAAATACATTTACGTCAGCCAAGGTAGTGCCTAACTTGGAGAAAATCCTGAAATAGTCGGCGTTCCCATGTGGTGCTGTGGGTTTGGAAGACACCGTCAGAAGAGCGTACGTGAGGACTTCCTGCGCCCTTCGCCGATAGTACACACTGCAATTATTATGTCGTTGGAGAAGCAAATGATGGCTGGGGTGCCAAACAATTAGCCTGCTTTGTCCTGGGTGATGTTTCGTGCTGCTAAAGCTACATTTACTGGGCTCCGTCTACAGTGTGTAATCCTGTGTTGCTTCTGGCAGGCCTTTCGCAAGGAACTAGGGCTGGTCCCTGAGGTTAGAGGGAGTGAGATACTGGGTATTGGCAGTTTACAATTCTGCTGTAGGTTTTGGCACATTGTTCCTCATAGACTGCCAGATTAAAGCTGCCAAACCTGCTCTGAGCCCTTGCAATTTAATTCAATGGTAGCGCCACTCAATGTAACACAATGTGCCCACGGTTTAGTTTAGTCTGGAGTATCAGCACTGAAACAGGCCCTTTGGGCCACCGAGTCCGTGCCGACCAGCGATCCCCGCACACTAACACAATCCTACACACACACGGGACAATTTACACTTCTACCAAGCCAATTAAGCTACAAACCTGTACGTCTTTGGCATGTGGGAGGAAAACAAAGATCGCGGTGAAAATCCATAACAGTTCACGGGGAGAACGTACAAACTCCGTACAGACAAACACGTGTGTGAGTGTGAGCGTGAGCGTGCGGGGAACGCTGGTCAGTGCGGACTCTGTGGGTTGAAGTGCCCATTTCCACGCTGCATCTCTAAATGAAACAAAACTAAATTTCTCTAATTATATCATGGAAACTTGAGTAGTCAAATATTATGAAATGAGACGTTGCAAATAAAACTACTTAATATTGTCAGAGTTAATAAAGGAAACAAAGGACATTCCTGGAACATGCAAAATGTGATTAAAAATATTCAGCGCGCCAGAATCAAGCTTCATTTCACATGGGCACTGTTGTAGAAGTCTTCTATCTCTTTCACGGGGCGCAGGGGATCTAGTTAAAATGCTTTGCTATCTCAATATTGGAAGCCGGGTCCATGAGGTGGGATTGGAAATATGACATGGGCTAGTAAAACCATTGGTCTCTCCTGAATAAATAATTTGCTGCTAGTCTTTACACTGGTGCCTGAGAAAGGAACTACCAGGCTGAGACAGTAAACAGCCAGTGTGTTCAGATCAATGGCAAGAAATAAGGAAAGGTAAGGTGACAAAATAATGACACATGGCGGCACAGAGGTAGAGTTGCTGCTTTACAGCGCCGGAGACCCGGGTTCGATCCGGACTACTGGTGCTGTGTGTACCGAGTTTGTACGTTCTCCCCGTGAGTTTTCTCCGACACTCCAAAGACCTAAACATTTGTAGGTTACTTGGCTTGGTAGGAATGCAAATTGTCCCTAGTGTGTGTAGGATAGTGTTAGTGTACGGGCATCACTAGTCGGTGTGAACTCGGTGGGTCAAATGCATCTCTAAACTAAAGTAAATCCATAAAGAATTTGTTTTTATTTTTACACATACAGCGTGGAAACAAGCTCTCGGCACGCTGAGCCCGTGCCGACCAGCGATCACCAAACACTAGCTTTATCCTACACATTAGGGACAATTTACACAAGCCAATTAACCTGGACGTCCTTGGAATGTAGGATGAAACCGGAGCACCCACACGGTGACAGAGAGAACGTGCAAACTCCATACAGACAGCACCGGAGACAGGATTGAACCCGGGCCTCTGGAGTTGTTAGGCAGCAACTCTACCGCTGCGCCACCGTGCCGCCACTTGAATTACCTTCAGTAGTTTCAGTAATAGAAGGAAATGGGAGTAATTTATTCCAAAGATAGACACAAAATGCCTGAGTAACTCAGCGGGACAGGCAGCAGCTCTGGGGAATAGCAATGAGTGACGTTTTGGGTTAAGAAGGGTCTCGACCCAAAACGTCACCCATTCCTTCTCTCCAGAGATGCTGTCTGTCCCGCTGAGTTACTCCAGCATTTTGTGTCTATCTTCGGTTTTAACCAGCATCTGCAATTCCTTACTACACAGTAAGTTATTCCAGATGAGTATTAACTCGGTTAAATGGAACTTGTAGCTTCAACGAAAGACAAACAAAATTGGTAATTAATCTTTTGTTCTTCAGGAGATGAAAACGTCTTGAAAATGTCATCAATTACCGATGGTCAGGGCAATGAATGTGAAACAACCTTTCTCTTTACATCTTATATTGATTTTAAGCTGATGAGCAAATGTTTTGGATTCAAGTCAGATTTGAACATGCAAGGGTATTACTCAATGATGTGTCACCATATATTGTATTACCGCTGACTGGACAGCAGGCGACAAAAGCTTTTCACCTCGGTACACGTGACAATAAACTAAACTGAATTCCCTCACAATCCACACCGAGAAAGTGAATTCCAAATTATTTTTTTTTAGCTTTCGAAGATACCATGCAGGTACAGGCCATTCGGCCCACTGAGACCTGCTATCCCCGCACACTAACACTATCCTACACCCACCTGGGACAATTTCCAATTTTTAACCGAAGCCAATCCTTGATCCTGACTACGGGTGTAGTCCGTGTGGAGTTGGTACATTCATCCTGTGACCATGTGGGTTTCCTCCGGGCGCTCCGGTTTCCTCCCACACTCCAAAGACATTCAGATTTGTAGGTTAATTGGCTTGGTAAAATTGTAACTTACATAGAAACATAGAAAATAGGTGCAGGAGTAAACCATTCGGCCCTTCGAGCCTGCACCGCCATTCAATATGATCATGGCTGATCATCCAAATCAATATCCCATACCTGCCTTCTCTCCATACCCCCTGATCCCTTTAGCCACAAGGGCCACATCTAACTCCCTCTTAAATCTAGCCAATGAACTGGCCTCAACTACCTTCTGTGGCAGAGAGTTCCACAGATTCACCACTCTCTGTGTAAAAAATGATTTTCTCATCTCGGTTCTAAAAGATTTCCCCCTTATCCTTAAACTGTGTCCCCTTGTTCTGGACTTCCCCAACATCGGGAATAATCTTCCTGCTTCTAGCCTGTCCAACCCCTTAAGAATGTTGTAAGTTTCTATAAGATCCCCCCTCAATCTAAATTCTAGCGAGTACAAGCCGAGTCTATCCAGTCTTTCTTCACTTGTCCCTCGTGCGTGTAGGATACTGCTTGTGTACGGGGATCGCTGGCAGGCGCGGATGAGGTGGCCTGCTTCCACGCTGTATCTCTAAACTAAACGATCAGTTTTCCGTTATTCTGTATATTGAAGGCAGAGAGAGAAAGATTGATGGATGACAATAAAATTTATATGTCACGGGATCTGGACAAATGTTCCACCAGTATTGCAGCACAATTGGGAGTTATTTATGGCAGGTGAAACTTTATGTTGAATCACTTCTATCGCCATAGATGTAAACTATTCGAAGCATGAATGAAGATACAAAGCATGATTGAAGATATAATCCAACAGTCTCACCTTCTCAAGTACAGGTCCAAGTACATTTTAATTCCAACGTGCGTTTCATCCCTACCATGTCGCTCAGGCACTGGATTCCACATTCCTTGCCGCCCTCTAGATTTCTCATCTCTCCTTTAATTCTTCAATCAATTAGAAGTACAGCACGGAAACAGTTCCGTCACCTCACCGAGTCCGCACTGATCAGCGATCACTTTGTACACCAGCACTATCCTACACGCAAGGGACAATTTACAGAAGACAATTAAACCGCAAACCTGCACGCCTTTGGAGTGTGGGAGGAAACCAGAGAACACGGGGAAAAACCCACGCAGGTCACGGGGAGAACGTACAAACTCTGTACAGACAGCACCCATAGTCGGGATCGAACCCAAGTCTCTGGCGCTGTGAGGTAACAACTCTAGTGCTGCACCACTGTGCCGCCAACAAGTTCTTAGTTGGGATCTAATAACCTTGGGTTTCGACCTCTCCCTGCTCTATCTTTAGATTTTTCACACAACAGGTGGTGGGTGCCCGGAATGATCTGCCAGAGGAGGTAGTTGTAGTTGAGGCTGGGACTAACTCAATGTTTGACAAATGTAGATAGGTTTATGGATAGGGCAGGTTTAGAAGGATATGGGGGCAAACGCAGGCAGGTGGGACCATAGTGTAGATGGGACATGTTGGGTCGTTGTGGGCAAGTCGGGCCAAAGGGCCTATTTCCATGTTGTATCTCTCTATGATCACAATGAATGGCAGTGCTGGCTCGAAGGGCTGGATGGACTACTCCTGCACCTATTGCCTATGACTGTATTTCTGACAATTTACACCTTTCTATTAAAAAATGGTGATGAGCCTACTGAAAATTGCTCAAATAATCCTCGATTGTGTTCCATTAATGCAAGTGTAACAAAGTTAATATGCAAGGCCATGTCAGCAAATAAAAATACTTAATTTGTAAAATGTGCTTATCTCTGTTTAAATTGCTCAGCTGAGATTAAAACAGTCATTTTAAATGATGCTATGGATGGGTGGAAATGGTATATAATGGGCAGTGCTGTGGATTAAATGGTTGCATTGGGATTCACTGAATGTGTTCAATACAACTTCACCCACAGCTAGCTGTGAGGAAAGGCTCATTTGGAACAGGTCATGTTACGGTTTCAATTAGACGAGTAAAAAAACTCAAACACTTTCAAGGATAGAGTGGGTGGAAAAAGTTGCCCAGTCAGCAGATTGTCCCCTTCAGAATGGCGGAGAAAGATTTACATCAAGAGCACAAGGCGCGGTGCGGGGCTGAGACGCTCTCGTGTGGGCGGCCCGGTGCGGGGCTGAGACGCTCTCGTGTGGGCGGCCCGGTGCGGGGCGGAGACGGTGCTCCGGTGGCTGAGGTGGCGTTATGGCGGCGGCGACCTGAATCCGGGGCTCGGCCGCGGGCCAGTGGATGACAATGTCGGGAGCTCGCAGGTCACAGGTTGGTGCCTGTTTTCCGGAGCTCCCGTGGCAACAGCTGCGTCCGCTGGACTGGAGGGCGGCAGCTTCGACCACCCCCGGGCAGCGGAGCTTGAACCGCGGGACTGACTTACCATCGCCCGGTGGGGTATTGCCTCAGCGCAGAGGGAGAAGAGGAGGGAAGAGACAGTAACTCTAAGACTTTTGCCTCCATCACAGTGAGGAGGTGCTTGGTGAACTCACTGTGGTGGATGTTAATTTGTGTTTATTGTGTGTTGTTAATATTACATGTATGGCTGCAGGCAATAACATTTCGTTCAGACCGAAAGGTCTGAATGACAAATAAAGGATTTGATTCAATTCAATTCAACTCGTTCCAATTGAAATGCCAGAGTCAATTCTCAGGGAGCGCTGCTTGCAAAACGAGTGAGGCAAAGCACAAGTGACTTGTAACAAAGAGACAAAACACGCAGGACACCATCCCCATGGCTTTGGACAACTTTAGACAACAAACAAGCAGGGAAAAGATTGGAACAGCGTTCAAATAGTTCACAGAATTCTCTAAAGCAGAGCGCTGCAGCATAAAGAAGGCATTGAGAGATACAAGTTCATCGGTGATTGGAGCAGAATTACACCATTCAATCCATCGAGTCTACTCTGCCATTCAATCAATCATCAATGATCTACCTCTCCCTCCTAATCCCATTCTCCTCATAACCCCTGACACCCGTGTATATATATATATATGTGTGACTTCTTCTCATATCCTCATTTAGTTCAAAGATAGCACGACCACTAGCTATGATATTGTCAGCAGTTTGCTTGAATAGGATCAAAGGCCACAGCCTCAGAATAAAAGGACTTACCTTTAGGAAGGAGATGACGAGGAATTTCTTTAGTCAGAGGGCGGTGAATCTGTGGAGGCCAAGTCAGTGGATACTTTTAAGGCAGAGATAGACAGATTCTTGATTAGTGCAGGAGATTGTCAAACCAATTAGGATGCACTACAAGGGTATATGGTAGCACTATTAACTCCACCTATTTTTGTTCTCCATTAAAAGTTCATGTGTCCATAAGGCACAAGAGAGGGAAATTAACAAGGACATAGTTTCATCAAGAACCAGAGGATGTGGTTTAATCAAGAACTGGAGGGAATAGGTTTCATCAAGAAGCAGGTGACATAGGTTTAACAAAGAACTAGAGGACATGGTTTAATCAAGAACAAGGGGACATTGATTTAGGCGAGATGGGGGAAGATTTCATACAAGGGGCAACTTCAGAAGGGTAGTAAGTACATGGAATGAGCTGCCGGAGGAGGTAGTTAGACATACAATGTGGAAACCAGCCCTTCGGCCCAACTTGTCCACTTTGACCAACATGCCTCATCTGCATTGGTCCCACCTGCTCGCTGTTGGCCCATATCCCTCTGAACCCGTCCTATCAATCTGCCTGTCCAAATGTATCTTCAATGCTGTGAGGCAGGTACAGTGAAAAAAACTTCAAGAGTATTATCTGGGAAGCCCCAAGGCTGATCGAGACTCTGGTGTTGTTGGTGGAAGGTTGTTTAGTTCTTTGGAGATCTGCAGTTTCCTCCCACACTGACACCCCAAAGAGGCACAGGTTTGTAGGTTCATTGGCATTGGTATAAATGTAAATTGTCCCCGGTGTGTGTAGGATAGTGTTAGTGTGCAGGGATCGCTGGTCGATGCGGACTCAGTTCTGCGTTTTTTCTCTAGACTAAACTAAACTAAACAGTGCTCAACGTTGGTACACAAAATTGCTGGGGAAACTCAGCGGGTGCAGCAGCATCTATGGAGCAAAGGAAATAGGCGACGTTTCGGGCCGAAACCCTTCTTCAGACTGATGGGGGGTGGGGGGGGGGGAAAGAAAGAAGGAAAAGGGGAGGAGGAGGAGGAGGAGCCCGAGGGCGGGCGGATGGGAGGGTGGGAGGAGACAGCTAGAGGGTTAAGGAAGGGGAGGAGAAAGCAAGGGCTAGCCAAATTGGGAGAATTCAATGTTAATGCCATAAGGACGCAAGGTCCCCAGACGGAATATGAGGTGCTGGTCCTACAGTGCTCAACGTTGGGTTGTTCGGGGGTGAAATTCTCGACGGCAAGGCCAGCAGCATGATCAAGGATGAGTCACACCCTGGCCACTCCCTCTTCTCCCCTCTCCCATCAGGCAAAAGGTACAGAAGTGTGAAAACGCACACCTCCAGATTCATGAACAGTTTCTTCCCAGCTGTTATCAGGCAACTGAACCACCCTATCACCAATCAGAGAGCAGTCTGGAGCTACTATCTTTAATCTGAGTGTTCTGGCTTTATCCAGAACACACAGTTGACACACAGTACCAATGCCACACCAGGTGTATATCCGACACCATTAATCTGGTCAAAAAATCCTGAGTGCACTTGGAACCCCCCCCGGAAGTTCCCCCGAAAATGTGGCGCCTAGGCCAGGTGAGGCGGTCGATCTCAACCTCATTGGGCCTTCCGCGGCCGATCGGCGGGTGGAATTTGCCCCCCCCCCCCTGAGGCCAGGGTTCTGGAACTCCAGCCCGGCCAGAGCCAGCAGATCCGTTCCCATAACCGACCTCCGAGGCCGAATCCGTGGGCCGGTATCACGGCCGAGATGGAACGTTCCGGTATATGTTGGACTCCTCTCGGAGGCCGTGACCTCAGTTGGTCCGGCAAAACGGACAATCCGGCAAAATATCTGGAACCAAGGGTGCCGGAAAATCGGTGGTGGACCTGTACTATAAAAGCAAGCAACATCGAATCAGTCGAAGGCGTGTGGTTCCGAATGAAATAACATCGGTACCAAGTCAAGTTTATTTGTCACATACACATATAAGATGTCCAGTGAAATGAAAGTGGCAATGCCTGTGGATTGTGCAAAAAACTATAGAACAGAATCAGTATTTACATTATTAGAAAAAAAAGAAGAATGAAAAAAAAACATTGTTAGGTTATGCCTGTATTTTAAATGAGAAACTTGTAATTGGAAATCTTTGGAAATCTCTCTGCTCTTCAAAGGTCTCCACTGTTCAATATCAGTGGAATGCTCTCTCTTATGGGCTCTGCCCTCTCCACTTAATCTGCAAGGGAAAGCTTGTGCAAAGTTTGCTTCTGCCACTGAAAGACAAATCCAGCAAAACTCCAGAGTTTCTATTAAACCTTCAGTTTTACATAAATTACAGATTGCAGGCCAGAATCCCCTGCCTGCAGTTCAGAAGCCATCACTCACCACACAATCAATTAGCGCTGTCTGTATTTATCCGTACAGCACTCTGTCTTGTTCCAACCCGTACATGAATGGTACTAATCAGGATCGCACTAAGTGCTTAATCCTAGAGCTGATCGAACAGGCATGCAGGTTTGAGGGAGAGGGGGGAATTGAAGTGCTCCAAACCTTGCGTTTGTTTTTATCCCCAGCACAGATTTCCAGTGCCATCCGAAGTTTCAAATCAATCAACTGCACGAAATAGCAGCACAGTGGCGCAGCGGTAGAGTTGCTGCCTCACAGCGCCAGGGACCTGGGTTCGATCCCAACTATGGGTGCTGTCTGTACGGAGTTTGCACGTTCTCCCCGGGACTGTGTGGCTTTTCTCCGAGATCTCCGGTTTTCTCCCACACTCCAAAGACGTACACATTTCTAGTTTAATTGGCTTGGTGTAAATGTAAATTCTCCCTAGTGTTATGGCCCTGTCCCACGGTACGAGTTCATTCCAGGAGCTCTCCCGAGTTTAAAAAAAATCAAACTCGTGGTAAGCAGGGAAAATGAACGTAGCGGGTACGCCGGAGCTCGGGGACGTCTCTTAGCGGCTCGTAACGCTAACGGCAGGTACTCGGGAAGACTCGCTGACGGCAGGTAAGCTCGGGAAGACTGGTGAAGATATTTCAACATGTTGAAAAATGTCCACGAGAGCCCCGAGTACCGACGAGTGGCCATTGCCGTAAATCTCCGAGATCAAATCAGGACAAACTCGGGAGAACTCTTGGAATGAACTCGTACCATGGGACAGGGCCATTAGTGTGCGGGCATCGCTGGTCGGCACGGGCTCGGTGGGCCGAAGGGGTCACAGTTTAAGGATAAGGGGGAAGTCTTTTGGACCGAGATGAGAAAAAACATTTCACACAGAGAATGGTGAATCTCTGGAATTCTCTTGCCACAGAAGGTAGTTGAGGCCAGTTCATTGGCTATATTTAAGAGGGAGTTAGATGTGGCCCTTGTGGCTAAAGGGATCAGGGGGTATGGAGAGAAGGCAGGTACAGGATACTGAGTTGGATGATCAGCCATGATCATATTGAATGACGGTGCAGGCTCGAAGGGCCGAATGGCCGACTCCTGCACCTATTTTCTATGTTTCTATGTTTCTATGTTTCCGCGCTGAATCTCTAAACTAATGTAAAACTAAACGTACAGGTGTGTAGGTTGGTAAATTGTCCCTAGCATGTGTAGGATAGTGTTAATGTGCAGGCATTGCTGGTCGGCACGGACTCGGTGGGCCGAAGGGCCTGTTTCCGTGCTGTATCCCTTAAACAAATATATAACTATGAAAGTTTTTAGCTATTTCAGTTGCAGGCAGCCTGAGGGAATAAGACGGCAGCTAAATTAAATTTGGAAGCAAGATCAGGCTCAGAGAGAGCTTCTAAATGATGAGGAGCATGAATCAAAGTAAGTTGCATGGACACTCAACAACATCTACACATCCGAACAATAATTGAACGACACAACAATAACACAACACTAAATGTGTCGGGATTTCACTGTGCATTGATTGATGACAGTAATTAATTCGAGCATATTTCAGTAAATGGAGGAAAAGCTGTATAATTAATTAGTTTATTAATGCCAACATTAAATGGGGAGAGAGGTTGATGTGGTTAAACTAAAAAACAAATATACGCTGTGAATTTATCGCTGCGTGTGTAGGAAGGAACTGCAGATGCAGGTTTACACCAAGATAGACACAAAATGCTGGAGTAACTCAACAGGACGGGCAGCATCTCTGGAAGGAAGGAATGGGTGAAGGAGGATCTTGACCCGAAACGTCACCCATTCCTTCTCCCCAGACATGCTGCCTGTCCCGTTGGGTTACTCCAGCATTTTGTGTGTGTCTCCTATTTATTACTGCAGTTCCACATCTCGGGAGAATGCAACGATTGTGTTACATTGGTGTTGTGTAGGTACAAATAGTTGAATACTGACCAGATTCAAATTTCTGATGCAGTGAAACTCCAATAAATTAGTTTAGTTTAGGATAGCTTACAGATACAGCGTGGAAACAGGCCCTTTGGCCAACCTTGCCTTCGCTGACCAACATGCCTCATCTACACCAGACCCACCTACTTTGTGTTTGGCCCATGTTCCTCCAAACCTGTCCTGTCCACGTACCTATCTAAATGTTTCTTAAATGTTACCTCAACTGCCTCCTCCAGCATCTGTGCACTGCAGTCAAGGTGGTAAACACAAGGAACTGCACATGTTAGTTGTAAACACTGCCCAGTCCATCATCGGCTCTGACCTCCCTACCATCGAGGGGATCTATCGCAGTCGCTGCCTCAAAAAGACTGCCAGCTTCATCAAAGACCCACACCATCCCGGCCACACACTCATCTTCTCGCTGCCTTTAGGTAGAAGGTACAGGAGCCTGAAATCTACAACAACCAGGTTCAGGAATAGCTGCTTCCCCACAGCCATCAGACTATTAAACAAAAATCAAACAAAACTCTGAACATTAATAGCCCATTGCACCTTATCTGCTTTATTTATGTGTGTGTATATATATATATATTCAATGGTATATGGACACACTGATCTGTTCTGTATTTTTTCATGCCTACTATATTCTGTTGTGCTGAAGCAAAGCAAGAATTTCATTGTCCTATCTGGGAGACATGACAATAAACTCTCTTGAATCTTGAACATTAAAAAAAAGACATAACGTGTTTGGAGTAACTCAGCGGGACAGGCAGCAACTCTGGAGAGAAGGAATGGGTGACGTTTCGGGTCGAGACCCTTCAGCTGTCTGACCCATTGAATTTCTCCAACACTTTGCATCTTTCAATAGAAGCCTGAAGGCTTTGAAATTGGACGTATAATAAGTTCACAATCTTTATGTTCATAGAAACATAGAAACATAGAAACATAGAAAATAGATGCAGGAGTAGGCCATTCGGCCCTTCGAGCCTGCACTGCCATTCAATATGATCATGGCTGATCATCCAACTCGGTATCCTGTACCTGCCTTCTCTCCATACCCCCTGATCCCTTTAGCCACAAGGGCCACATCTAACTCCCTCTTAAATATAGCCAATGAACTGGCCTCAACTACCTTCCGCTGGAGAGAATTCCAGAGGTTCACCACTCTCTGTGTGAAAAAGGTTTTCCTCATCTCAGTCCTAAAAGATTTCCCCTTTATCCTTAAACTGTGACCCCTTGTTCTGGACTTCCCCAACATCGGGAACAATCTTCCTGCATCAAGCCTGTCCAATCCCTTAAGAATTTTGTAAGTTTCTATAAGATCCCCCCTCAATCTTCTAAATTCTAGCGAGTACAAACCGAGTCTATCCAGTCTTTCTTCATATGAAAGTCCTGCCATCCCAGGAATCAGTCTGGTGAACCTTCTCTGTACTCCCTCTATGGCAAGAATGTCTTTCCTCAGATTAGGAGACCAAAACTGTACGCAATACTCCAGGTGTGGTCTCACCAAGACCCTGTACACCTGCAGTAGAACCTCCCTACTCCTATACTCAAATCCTTTTGCTGATAACAAAATAAATAATGTTCATAAGTGATAGGAGTAGATTTAGTCTATCCAGGCCTTTCACTATTTATATTTGCATTATCTCAGCACTGCACAATAAGATGGATGCAACCAAGTAGAACTATGATGCATAACAAGATTAGAACATTGAACATTTCAAGGAGAGACGCAATTCCAGCAGGAAATCAAGAACTTCACCTTTGGAACACCACTATTAATAAGATTTTGGTTTATTGGAAAAAAGATTGATATAAGAGGAATACATTTCCTCCTTCTCTTTAATACTCAGGATAAGGCCAGTGGCAAAAGTTTAAATGATTTACATTGAAAAGTCAAATCTTCGAAACATTCCCCTCTAGCATAATATTTCACAAAGCCATGAATAAAAGGAAGCCTTTCTCCAATTTAGGATCAATGGGCAAAGGAATGCCGAAGGCTATTGTTCCGAGTGAAGGGTTTTCAAAATAAAGAATGTTTGGAGAGGTGAACAGCTAGTGAGGGGACTATGGGGAGAACAGACGAACATTAGCTAGTCTTGTCCCAGATGCAATGCAGGCAAACTCCACTGAGCCTAATTACCTGATAACAGAAATTAAAAGCTGATATTTATACATCTCCTCTCGCATTCTCATGTCCCAAATGCAACATGAAGGTAGAATTATTTAAACTGCATCTTCTTATGTTCTCACTTCAACTGTGAATGCACTTAAAGGGACAGTCTCTTTCCAATGTAGACAAAAATGCTGAAGAAACTCAGCGGGTGAGGCAGCACCTATGGAGAGAAGGAAAAGGCGTCGTTTCGGGTCGAGACCCTTCTTCAGACTGTGGGAGGGGGGGTGGATGGGAAAAAGAAAGGAAGAGGCGGAGAACGTAGGCTTGCGGGAGAGCTGGGAAGGGAAGGGGAAGGAGAAGGAGGGAGAGAGCAAGGACTACCTGAAATTGGAGAAGTCAATGTTCATACCGCTGGGGTGTAAACTACCCAAGCGAAATATGAGGTGCTGCTCCTCCAATTTGCGTCAAGGTCAGAAAGGTCAGATTCGGAATGGGCGGGGGAGTTCGGGTTGGTTATTGGGACCGAGCGGTGGTATTGGGCGAAGCGATCGCCGAGCCTGGGCTTTCCAATAGTTTCTTGTGGTTTTTATACCATTTCCCCCCCATATTATGACCCTTGTCAAGAGTCAGTATTATCATTTGTTTTATTGTCATATGTTCCGGAATAAACAACAAAACACAGCGGGTCAGGCAGCAACTCTGTGGGAAATGAATTGGTGGTATTTCGGGCCGAGACCCTTCTTCAGACTGAGAGTCAGCAGAGAGGGAAATGAGAAATATGAAAAGGTAGATCAGCACAAAATGCTGGAGTAACTCAGCGGGTCAGGCAGCATCTCTGGAGAAAAGGAATAGGTGGCATTTCAGGTCACGACACTTCTTCAGATCTGAGTCTTTCCGTCTTGACCCAAAACGTCACCCATTCCTTCTCTCTAGAGATGCTGCCTGACCCGCTGAGTTACTCCAGCTTTTTGTGTCTATCCTCGGTTTAAACCAGCATCTGCAGTTCCTTCTGACACAATATGAAAAGGTACATAGAACGAATGAATTAAAGGTATACAAAAGGACAAATCAAAGCCAGCTAAGATGATCAAGGAAAGGTAGAGCCCACAATGGTCCATTGTTGGTTGTGGAGAAGGTGATAATGCGTGGATACAAACAGTGAATCACAACAGGACGACATTGAAACTAGTACGATGACTAGGGTGGGGGAGGGACTGAGAGAGAGGGATGCAAGGGTTACTTGAAGTTGGAGAAATCAACATCCATATCGCTGGGATGTAAGCCGCCCAAACGAAATATGAGATGCTGTTCCTCCAACTTGTGTGTGGCCTCACTCTGACAGTGGAGGAGGCCCAGGACAGAAAGACAGAGGAGATTTACAAGAATGATCCCAGGAATGATTTGTTTAGCATATGATGAGTGTTTGACGGCGCTGGGCCTGTACTCGCTGGAGTTTAGAAGGATGAGGCGGCACCTCATTGAAACTTGCCGAATAGTGAAAAGCCTGGATAGAGTGGATGGGGGGGGGGGAGGATGTTTCCACTCGTGGGAGAGTCAAGGACCAGAGGCCACAGCCTCAGAATAAAAGGACCTACCTTTAGAAAGGAGATGATGAGGAATTTCTTCAGTCAGAGGGTGGTGAATCTGCAGAATTCATTACCACTGACGGCTGTGGAGGACAAGTCATTGGGTATTTTTAAGGCAGAGATTGACAGACTCTTGATTAGTGCGGGTGTCAGGGTTAATGGGGAGAAGGCAGGAGAATGGGGTTAGGAGGGAGGGATAGATCAGCCATGATTGAATGGTGGAGTAGACTTGATGGGCCAAATTCTGCTCCTATAAGTTATAAACCGATGAACCAGGTCCACGCCGACTGCCAAACACCCAGCCACACCATTTCTATGTTATCCCACTTGCCTATCCACTCACTACACACTAGGGCTAATTTACAGTGGGCCCAATTAACCTACAAACCTGCATGTCTTTGGGATGTGGGAGGAAACTGGAGCACCCTGTGAGAACGTGCAAACTCCATCTGCTCCTATAATTGATCAACGTATGAATTGTGATATGGTCAATACAATCAGATGAATGAAGGTTGTTAAACATGCCGTCCCTGCTCAGGAAGAGCTTGGCTGAACTCAGCTCAGGGTTGTATGAAAGTCAAGTTGAGGATAGATCACTATTGAAAGAACATAGATAAGATGATTCCATGCGCAGTATAGTCACTCCAAATCCTAGATAGGAATGCTTAATACATTTTGTGACAGAGATATATTTTGCTGAAAAGCATTTATTACTTTTATGTTCTTAATACTGTATATCTTACCGCGAGGCTTCTACTCGATACAACTGGGTTTAAAACTGTGATTACACACAGATGCCCCTTTAGATACCCTGCACTATTATCTTCCTGCCAACATTTTTCACAGCGTGGAAAGTATCAGCCCATGTTTTTATTATTCTACTGAGTAGTATTGTGTGCGATTTAGTGCTCATATTTAGTTTTAGTTTAGTTTAGAGATACAGCGCGTAAACCGGCCCTTCGGCCCACTGATTCCGCACCGACCAGCGATCCCTCACATTGACACTATCCTACACACACTTGGGATAATTTTTACACTCATGCCAATCCAATTAACCTACGACCCTGTACGTCTTTGGAGTGTGGGAGGAAACTGGAGATCTCGGAGAAAACCCACGCGGTCCCGGGGAGAACGTACAAACTCCGTACAGACAGCACCCGTAGTCGGAATCGAACCTGTGTATCTGGCGCTGTAAGACCACAACTCTACCGCTTTGCCCTTTCTGCATCTTTTAATCATTGTTACCACATCTCAATAACCCCTGCTGAAGTACTTGGGTTTCATATATTCAAGTACTTATTCAAGTTATTGATGACAACTTGAGTTGGCATCAATAACTTTCTCTCAAATTTCCTGACATCTTAATAAAAATAATAGCTTTCACGCAGGTTTCGGCAAATGACAGCTCATCACAGCTTTATGAATTTATTATACACAGCATAGATTCTTACCTTTGTATGACTCGTTGTCAGCTACCCCCAGCTAAAGAGGCTGTCCCACTGTACGAGCTATTTCAAGAGTTCTCCCGAGTTCTCCTGATTCGAACTCGGAGAATTACGGTAATAGCCGCTTGTAGGTACTCGGGGCTCTCGTGGAAGTTTTTCAACATGTTTTTCAACATGTTGAAATATCTTCACGAGTCTTCCCGAGCTTACTGCGTTTCTGGAGTACCTGCCGTTAGCGTTACGAGCCACTAAGAGACGTCCCCGAGCTCCGACGTACCCGCTACGTACATTCTACGTGCTTACCACGAGTTTGATTTTTTTTGAAACTCGGGAGAACTCTTGGGTAAACTCGTACAGTGGGACAGGCCCTTAACAATGATCTATTCTATATTTTCCTTGACCTTTGTCCACTTTGACCTCTCGGTTTCAAACCTTACCCTTCCATATCTCTGTGTCTCCCTCTCCCCTGACTGTCAGTCTGAAGAAAGGTCTCGACCCGAAACATCACCCATTCTTTCTCTCCAGAGATGCTGCCTGTCCCGCTGAGTTGCACCAGCATTTTGTGTCTATCTGGTATTAAAATACTCATTTTCTTTCATGCATATCAGTTCCATGTGGCTGAAGTAGCAACACTGAAGAACCGTCTAATAAATGGGAGAGATTGCAAACCTGGACATTTGACAAATAATATTAAAGGTATAAATTTACATACAAACAATGCCTGGGGTGAATTGAAAGCAGATTTGGCAATTTTCCATTAGCTGTATTCCAGATATTCATGTGAAAGCAGCAGAATTAGCCATTCGGCCAATTAAGTCTACTCAGCCATTCAATCGTGGCTGATCTATCTTTCCCTCTTAATCTCATTTGCCTGAATCCTGCCTTTTCCCCGTTAACCCCTGACACCCGTACCAGGGTGGCAGGATGGCACGATAGCGCAGCGGTAAAGTTGCAGTCTTACAGCGCCAGAGACCCGGGTTCGATCCTGACCGTGGGTGCTGTCTGCACGGACTCTGTACGTTCTCCCCGCGACCGCGTGGGATTTCTCCGAGGTCTTCAGTTTCTTCCCACACTCCAAAGATGTACAGGTTTGTAGGTTAATTGGCTTGGTAGGACTGTATGAAAAGGGTTGTGTTAATGTGTGGAGATCGCTGGTTGGTGGGGACTAGGTGGGACGAAGGGCCTGTTTCCGCGCTGTATCTCTAAGCTAAACTGAACTAATCAAGAATCTGCCTTAAAAATAATCCACTGACTTGGCCTCCACAGCCTTCTGTGGCAATGAATTCCACAGATTCACCACCCTCTGACTAAAGAACTTGCAAACTCCACACAGACAGTACCCATGGACAGGATTAAAACCGGGTTTTTGGCTTGGTGAGGCACAGCCCTACAAACTATGCCACTGATATTGAGAATTTGATTGAACTGAGTTTTATTATAGAAACATAGAAACATAGAAAATAGGTGCAGGAGTAGGTCATTCGGCCCTTCGAGCCTGCACCGCCATTCAATATGATCATGGCTGATCATCCAACTCAGTATCCCGTACCTGCCTTCTCTCCATACCCCCTGATCCCTTTAGCCACAAAGGCCACATCTAACTCCCTCTTAATATATTATATCATTCCTCCACCGTTTGATCAACGAATTCCACAGATTCACCACCCTCTGTCTAAAAATTCCCTTTAAAAATAAAGTCTGTTTACTCTCTGTGAGTGAACCATTTTGCAGATCAGTTTGCTTTGTGGCTACTGACAGTATCTGATCTATCGCAACCGCTCACTACAGAAATTTGTCAACATTTACAGCCAGTTATTATCACAGAGTAAAACGATTTATGATTTCAGCCGGGCTCATAATTCATCACAAATAATACCAGATGATAAAATGCCGTTCACAAAATGGTTGGTTACTTGCAAAAATATGCCAAGTACATGTCGTAAGTGGTACAATGAATGAAAATCTTTCTCCAAATATTCAGATATGTCGGACATTTAAGGATGAAATTAAAATTCAAGATAAAAGTAAATTGAAGCCATCAATCTGTCTTCGCTGAAATATGAATGTCTGCAAATCTTTTTATTATATATCTTCCCCATCCATTGTTATATGTCATGTTAATTTATGTGTGTATATATATATTGGTAATTATGTGAAATAGACACTTTGCAGATTATATAAAATTGATTTCTCCAGCACACTACAAAGGATTTCAACATTTACTTTCCAAAGCTGACATGATGACATTCAAAGAACAATTTGAAGGGGGCGGCTTGGTGGCACAGTGGTAGAGTTGCTGCCTTAAAGTGCTAGCAACGCCGGAGACCCAAGTTCGATCCTGACTACGGGTGCTGTCTGTATGGAGTTTGTACACTCTCCCTGTGACCACGTGGGTTTTCTCCGAGATTTTCAGTTTCCTCCCAAACTCCAAAGACGTACAGGTTTGTAGGTTAATTGGATTGGTATAAGTGTCAATATTGTCCCTAGTGTGTGTGTGTAGAATACTGTTAATGTGCGGGGATCGCTGGTCGGTGCATTCGGTGGGCCAAAGGACCTGTTTCCACACTGTATTAAACTAAATGTACTAAACTAAACTAAAGAGGTTCATTTGTATCTCCTCCAACCTTATAGAAACATAGAAAATAGGTGGAGGAGTAGGCCATTCGGCCCTTCGAGCCTGCACCGCCATTCAATATGATCATGGCTGGTCATCCAACTTAGTATCCTGTACCTGCCTTCTCTCCATACCTCCTGATCCCTTTAGCCACAAGGGCCACATCTAACTCCCTCTTAAATATAGCCAATGAACTGGCCTCAACTACCTTCTGTGGCAGAGAATTCCAGAGATTCACCACTCTCTGTGTGAAAAATGTTTTCCTCATCTCGGTCCTAAAAGATTTCCCCCTTATCCTTAAACTGTGACCCCTTGTTCTGGACTTCCCCAACATCGGGAACAATCTTCCTGCATCTAGCCTGTCCAACCCCTTAAGAATTTTGTAAGTTTCTATAAGAACCCCCCTCAATCTTCTAAATTCTAGCGAGTACAAACCGAGTCTATCCAGTCTTTCTTCATATGAAAGTCCTGATATCCCAGGAATCAGTCTGGTGAACCTTATCTACTGTATCCGCGGTTCCATGTTTGGACTCCCGTATATTGGCGAGACCAAGCACAGGTTCGGCGATTGTTTTGCTGAACACCTCCACTCAGTCCACCTAAACCTACCTGATCTCCCGGTTTCTCAACACTTCAACTCCCCCTCCCTTTCCCACACTGACCTTTCTGTACTGAGCCTCCTCCATTGTCAGAGTGAAGTCCAGCACAAATTTAAGAGAGAGTTAGATAGAGCTCTAGGGGCTAGTGGAGTCAAGGGATATGGGAGAAGGCAGGCACGGGTTATTGATAGGGGACGATCAGCCATGATCACAATGAATAGTGGTGCTGGCACGAAGGGCCAAATGGCCTCCTCCTGCACCTATTTTCTATGTTTCTAACACCTCATATTTCGCTTGGGCAGCGATGGTATGAATATTGACTTCTCTAACTTCAAGTAACCCTTACTTTCCCTCTCTCTCCATCCCTCCCCCTTCCAAGGTCCTCCCACCAGTCTGACTGTCCTTGTTTACATTTTATCTCTGTTTGCTTTGTTGTTAACTTCCCCTAGCTAACAATGATCTATTTCACTATTTCCCTGATCCCCATCCCCTTTGTCACGTTTTCACACCCTATATTTCCTTATCTCTGTACCTCCCTCTCCCCTGATTCAGTCTGAAGAAGGGTCTCGAACCAAAACATCACCCATTCCTTCTCTCCAGAGCTGCTGCCTGTCCCGCTGAGTTATGCCCCTGTCCCACTTAGGAAACCTGAACGGAAACCTCTGGAGACTTTGCGCCCCACCCAAGGTTTCTGTGCGGTTCCTGGAGGTTGCAGGTGGTTGCCGAAGGTTGCAGGTAGTGGAAGCAGGTAGGGAAACTGGCAAAAACATCCGGGAACCGCACGGAAACCTTGGGTGGGGCGCAAAGTCTCCAGAGGTTTCCGTTCAGCTTTCCTAAGTGGGACAGGGGCATTACTCCAGCATTTTGTGTCTATAAACTAAACTAAAAATTGAAATCTGATTCCCATAACTCTGAATGACATTTACTTTCAAGGTCACCCAGACTAAAGGCATTTTATTTTGTGTCTACCTAAAGGTATTTTAAGACAAATTAGAAAGATCTCAAAACGATGATGACTATTGCATAAGCCAACCAGAAGATAACTGCAGTTCTATTTAAAAGTAATTACACTTAAATTCAGAGCATCTCATTTAAGATTGCAGCTTATGGTTCCCTTAATAATTTAACAAGTATAATTCCAGTACCAGACAAAAATGTCTCAAGACGTCTTCAAGTAATTCAAGATGCCTAAATTAGAGATGAAGACAGTTGAAGAATTTAAAATAATCTGTGATATCTCCGAGTAACAGTTTAGCTCCAGCCTATGCAATATTATTTAAGGATTTGCCATTTTAATCTTCACAAATGTGTTCCTAATGCGTTTACTTATTGAAAATCATTGGATGAATGTAATGATTTCAATTCCACGAGGGCATCCAATTGATTTGCCTTGTCTTTATCTGCATTGATAAAGTTATTTTACTTAATTCTATGTTGCGGTCTTTCTAATCTTCTTTTCACAGCATTTACATTGGAGTAAAGCAATCTTAAAATGCTGGGGGCTTCTGTATTCCAACTTGTACAACCCATGAATAATGATACGTTTAAGCGTCTGAGATTCCCTCCCTGCACAAATAAATAGCAGTTTCATAAGTTCATGAGTGATAGGAGGAGAATGAGGCCATTCGGCCCATCATCACGTCTACCCCGCCATTCAATCATGGCACTCCAAGCATATCTCTCCCTCCCAACCCCATTCTCCGGCCTTCTCCCCATAACCCCTGGCACCTGTACTAATCAAGAATCTGTCTACAGTATCTCTGCTTTTAAAATTGGTCTGGCCTCCACCGCATTCTGTGGCAAAGAATTCCACAAATTCAGCACACTCTGACTAAAGAAATTCCTCCCCGTCTCCTTCCTTCAGAATCTCTGGATAGAAGGAATGGGTGACGTTTCGGGTCAGTTAAGTTTAGTTTATTGTCATGTGTACCGAGGTAAAATGCTTTTGTAGCGTGCGAGCGAGTCATCAGAAAGACAATACAAGATTACCAACAGAGCCATTTACATGGTATAGATGGAGATTTGAGAGTGTGGAGCGATTGTAATATGAATTTGTAGATCTGCTTCTGTGGCGAGCATGCAAATAGTCGCCTGTGTTGGGCTCCATCTTGGAAGCAGAAACCAATTCTTTTTCTCCAGGGAAGCTGCCTGACCCGCTGAGTTTCTCCAACATTTTGTGTCCATCTCGGTCTTTTGCTTGGGATTGTGGCACGGGTAAGGAGAGGTTAGCAGAAGTCCTATTCTGCCTCATAGTTTATTTTAGTTTAGTTTAGAAGACAAGTCTACCACAAGTCTTCATCCCCCAATGGACTGGCATTAATTCAGAAATTCTAAACAATACAGTTCAAGTCTGAGAGAGCTAGATAGGGCTCTTAAAGATAGCGGAGTCAGGGGGTATGGGGAAAAGGCAGGAACGGGATACTGATTGGGGATGATCAGCCATGATCACATTGAATGGCAGTGCTGGCTCGAAGGGCCGAATGGCCTACTCCTGCACCTATTGTGTATTGTCCATTGAAAACAGTTTGATATCAGTAACACCCAGCTTTGTTTTATTTTTAACCGGTCTTTTGGAAGCCTAAGATAGACACAAAAAGCTGGAGTATCTCAACGGGTCAGGCGGTACCTCTGGAGAAAAAGGATGGGTGATGTTTCGGGTCGAGACCCTTCTTCAGATTGGCATTTTGGAAGTCTACTGGCTAACCGCCCCTGTATCAATTCCAATAAAAGGAGGATTTTGGATTTTATTTTTATAATTTTTAACGGTCTCCTTTGCAATAAATAATTGCTTTTAGCAATGAAAATTACCAACTATGTTACGAGTATAAGCCATGCTCAAAATCTACCAATGTGGAAAGATTAATGAAAGAAATC
Organism: Amblyraja radiata; assembly: GCF_010909765.2. NCBI lineage: Eukaryota > Metazoa > Chordata > Chondrichthyes > Rajiformes > Rajidae > Amblyraja > Amblyraja radiata. Next base: position 3,763,836 of record NC_045987.1, on the reverse strand, counting down.
CATTTATCCGAATACTCTTTGACTTTGGCTATCAGATTGATGTGTTCAAGAAGGAACTGCAGATGCTGGAAAATCGAAGGTACACAAAAATGCTGGAGAAACTCAACGGGTGCAGCAGCATCTATGGAGCAAAGGAAATAGGCAACGTTTTGGGCCAAAACCCTTCTTGTCTTCAGAAGTCTGAAGAAGGATTTCGACTCAAAACGTTGCCCATTTCCTTTGCTCCATGGATGCTACTGCACCCGCTGAGTTTCTCCAGCATTTTTGTGTACCTTAGATTGGTGTGTTCACTGAGTTGAACTTTTAATAAAGGTCCACCATTAATTTTCTGGCAATTGGTGGTCTGGCACCTCCTTAAATCCAGACAAAATAATGAGAGCGCACTTGAAAACCCGCCCGGAAGTCCCCCCGAAAATGTGGCGCCTAGTTTGGCCAATCTCGACCACATCGGGATTTGCCCCCCTGCGGCCGGGGTTCTGGAACTCCGGCCCTGCTGGAGACGGCAGACGGCAGATCCGTTCCTACCGCCGACTTCCGAGGTCGACTTTGTGGGCCGGTATCTTGGCCCCTTGGCAGTCTCGGCGACCCGTTGGAATCCTGTCGGTGACTGTGACCTCTGTTGCTCTGGATAATCCAGAAAGGCTCTGGAACCAAGGGTGCCAGGAAAATCGGTGGTGGAACCGCATATTAATTAATATCATTGAAATTAAAAACATTCATTTGCATTTCACGTGCACATAATTTTATCAATTTTATTGTCATTTCCTTTTAAATGTATTTTCTTATATTAGAAATCTTATTAATAACTAGATTTCTCATATAAGAAAATACATTTAAAAGGTAATGACAATAAAATCATTGATAAAATTATCTGCATGTGAAATACAAATCATTTATTTTAATTTCAGTGTTCCATCTTGATATCAGGTGCTCCATTAGCTGAAAAAGTTCAAGCCAGTAGTTAAATATCTTTATCCGTCAGCTTGTATCACTTCTGGTATCCTCAATAATTGGTAGCAGGGCTATCCATGCACAGAGTATGTTGGGACATGCTCTTTGTAACCTTTGACCAATCCCTTAACTTGGTGAATCAATGGCAAGTGATGAAGACAAAATTGCAATTAGTTCCCTCCAATAGCCTGCCAATTGATCTCTTGTACAAGACGTCAAAAACAAGATTAAAAAATCAATCCACGTTTTTCGGAGGAAACTTTGAGGGCGTCGATTCCGCGTGCAACCTGAAAATTGAGATGTCCAATTGCCGATTCAATAACGGAAAAAAGAAGCGGTAAGCTGTGTTAAATTGGAACTATTCCAAAGTAAGTATTATTGAACCTGGTAGGTTGTGTCAAAAATAAATTGCAAAGCTTCAAGAAGACAGTGTCTCTGAAGAAGAGTCTCGACCCGAAACATCACCCATTCCTTCTCTCCAGAGATGCTGCCTGTCCCGCTGAGTTACTCTGGCATTTTGTGTCTGTCAAGGGATAGGGATACGTGGAGTGCCTGAAAATGTTTAAAGTCCTCTTTGCGTGTAATAATAATTCCGTGCTTTAAAGAAGGTTGAAACTGAGGACGTGTGGATGGCACTCACTGCACTTTACTTTTGTTAGATTCTCATCTCTGTCAACAAAGGTCCTCTCTCGCCCCCCCTGCAGGAACTATACATCAGGAGGTGCAACTCCAGAGCCAATAAGATCATGGGAGACCCCTTCCACCCCTGCAACGGACTGTTCCAGCTGCTACGGTCAGGCAAACGCCTCCGTTGCCATGCTGTGAGAACGGAGAGGTGAGAAGGCATTTCTTCCCAGAGGCCAAACTCCTATCTCACCAGGGACTAATTTTACTGGACCACTCTACTGCTTTTTTTTGAAATTGCTGTTTTTTTAATTTTTTCCTTCCGCCCACAATATTTAATATGTAAAAGAATATGTGATTCTGTTCCATTCTGTTTGTAGTTTGTTTGGTTGTTTGTTTGTTTGTCTTTTTGCACAAAGTCCGCGAGCATTGCCACTTTTCATTTCACTGCACATCTCGTATGTGTATGTGACGAATAGACTTGACTTGACAAATGGCAACAATTTGAAAATGATACAATTTTGACAGCGACAACACTATTGGTGCTGTTCCACCTCACTTTCATCTTGTGAAGAAGGTATCTGGAATTGGTAAGCTACAGTACGTCATCCAGCAGAGATAAATGTTTAACACTTTAAAAATAAGTACCGTAGAAATAAATAAAATCACAAACTAGAGTGTGGTCTACCGTGGCTGGCACGGTGGTGCAGCGGTAGAGTTGCTGCCTTACTGCGCCAGAGGCCCGGGTTCGATCCTGACTACGGGTGCTGTTTGTACAGGGTATGTACATTCTCCCCGTGACCTGCGTGGGTTTTCTCCTGGATCTCTGGTTCCCTCCCACACTCCAAAGACGTACAGGTTTGTAGGTTAATTGGCTTGGTATAAATGTAAATTGACCCTAGTGTGTAAGATAGTGTAAATGTGTGGGGATCACTAGTCGGTGCGGACTCGGTGGGCCGAAGAGCCTGTCTCCGTGCTGTATCTCTAAACTAAACAAACTTAACTACCATCGACCTCATTGGAGACCCTCGGACTATCTTTTATGGGACTTTACTGGAGTTTAACTTGCACTCAAAGTTTATCCGATATCTGTTCATTGTGGATGGCTTGATTGTAATCATGTATTGTCTTTCTGCTGACTGGATCGCATGCAACAACAAGGCTTTTCATTGTAGGTGCACAAAAATGTTGGAGAAATTCAACGGGTGCAGCAGCATCTATGGAGCGAAGGAAATAGGCAATAGGAAATAGGCAACGTTTTGGGCCGAAACCCTTTGGGTTTCGACCCGAAACGTTGCCTATTTCCTTCGCTCCATAGATGCTGCTGCACCCGCCGAGTTTCTCCAGCATTTTTGTGTACCTTCGATTTTCCAGCATCTGCAGTTCCTTCTTAAAAGCTTTTCATTGTACCTCGGTACACTTGACAATAAACTAAACTAATGCTAAAACCATACGCTGCCGACTGCAATAGACTCCGATCCCTCTCGATTCACACTACATTTTAAGGGTCAAAGGCTTTTAATTAACCCTGCCTCTGAACAATGGCAGCATGTCGACACCCCCAACATGCACAGAAATTAACTTTGCAATGTACCAAACTCATTCTTAGTGAACAGGTTAAACAACCAATTGCATTCCACGTTGTATTGTATTCTTGCTTTCCACCATAAGCAAACTATATGCTTGGACTCACCGAAGGTGTAGTTTAAAATCACTCCACGCCACCTCTCAAAGAGGAATTGAAAGCATATTTGAAAATAGAGGGAGAACAAGAATTGGACTATGGAAAATTAACAGGGATTCAACAAAAGGTTCTTTCAAAAAGCTGCTACAAGAATCCTCCATTATTCCATGCCATAGGAGATTTGCTCATATTCATATGCTAAACATTTTTGCTCTCAGCATCAATCTGTTTGCAGTCTTACAGCTACAAGCCAATCTTAAATACACGACAGTTATTTCACAGGCAAGTTAATGATAAAGGCACAGATGGGAAATGCACTCTGCTTGAAAAATTAATCAACTGATCTTTGCCGCTACATGAGCTGCTAAAAGTTCCAACAAAAGATCCGACAATCCACATCCTGACAAAGGACACACCAATGATGTTGTAGCTCATGCTCACCTTCTATGCTCAGTCCTAGTGTCACAAATCCCTTTATGTTGTCAGAGAATATACATCCAAATGTACAACAGCTCAGTTTAGTTTAGAGATACAGCATGGAAACAGGCCCTTCGGCCCACTGAATTCGCGCTGGCCAGCCATCCCCGCACACTAATGCCCCTGTCCCACTTAGGAAACCTGAACGGAAACCTCTGGAGACTTTGAGCACCACCCAAGGTTTCCGTGCGGTTCCCGGAGGTTTCCGGAGGTTTTTGTCAGTCTCCCTACCTGCTTCCACTACCTGCAACCTCCGGCAACCACCTGCAACCTCCGGGAACCGAACGGAAACCTTGGGTGGGGCGCAAAGTCTCCAGAGGTTTCCATTCAGGTTTCCTAAGTGGGACAGGGGCATTACACTATCCAATTTACAATTATACCAAAGCCAATTAACCTATAAACCTGTACGTCTTTGGAGTGTGGGAGGAAACCGAGCACCCGGGGAAAACCCACGCAGGTCGCAGGGAGAACGTACAAACCCCGTACAGACAGCACCCGCAGTCAGGATAGAACCCGGGTCCCTGGCACTGTAAGGCAGCAACTCTACCGCTGCACCAACGTGCCACCCTGAGTGACTGAATGACGGGATTACTGCTGATCCAAAGACATGAGTTCAAATCTTGCCTTGGCAGCAAGGGGGATTTAAATTCATGTAATTAGGTAATGCTGATGACTGTGAAACTTATCCAAAATTCTAACTCAATCCGACCTATTTGTCAGCCCAGATCAACCAATGTATTTGGGCTTCATGTTCATAAGTGAGAGGAAAAGAATTAGGCCTTTCGGCTCATCAAGTCTACTCCGCCATTCAATCATGTCTGATCTATCTCTCCCTCCGAACCTCATTCTCCTGCCTTCTCCCCATAACCCCCGATACCTGTACTAATCAAGAATCTATTTATCTCCGCCTTAAAAATATCCATTGACTTGGCCTCCACAGCCTTCTGTGGCAATTAATTCCAGAGATTCACCCATCCTCTGATTCAATAAATTCCTCCCCATTTCCTTCCTAAAGGAACACCCTTTAATTCTGAGGCTCAAACTGACCTATATGTGAGTCCAGATCAACCGATATAGTTGAGTTTCAATTGCTTGTGGGAATTCTATGCTCTCTTCGTGGATGTTGCCAATATTATTATTTCATGAGGATTTTATGAAATGTAGGCATTGCTCAAACAATCTTTTGCTTAAGAAGGAACTGCAGATGCTGGAAAATCGAAGCTACACAAAAAAGCTGGAGAAACTCAGCGGGTGCAGCAGCATCTATGGAGCGAAGGAAATAGGCAACGTTTCGGGTCGAAACCCAAAGGGTTTCGACCCGAAACGTTGCCTATTTCCTATTGCCTATTTCCTTCGCTCCATAGATGCTGCTGCACCCGCTGAGTTTCTCCAGCACTTTTGTCTACCTCCTTACTTTTTTTCATTATGTCTCATTCTCTTTTTCCTATTTTCTTTTCTTCAACTTTCTTCATTCATTCTTTTTTTTTCTTCTTCTTCACACACTATATATTTCACGTCTTTGTCTTGTTTAGTTGCAGGCTTTTTTGGGGATTTTTAAAGCTAAATTTTGGAAGCAAAGGCTTTCACTTCTCGTTCCCACTCATTATGTTGAAGGGGGTTCTCCTTATCAACAGCCGAGCATGTCTATGGATTATCTCTGGATAGAAAGACTGGATAGACTCGGTTTGTACTCGCTAGAATTTAGAAGATTGAGGGGGGATCTTATAGAAACTTACAAAATTCTTAAGGGGTTGGACAGGCTAGATGCAGGAAGATTGTTCCCGATGTTGGGGAAGTCCAGAACAAGGGGTCACAGTTTAAGGATAAGGGGGAAATCTTTTAGGACCGAGATGAGGAAAACATTTTTCACACAGAGAGTGGTGAATCTTTGATCAGGCTTTACCATGTAGGCGCATCTTGAAGAGTCACAGTTTAAGGATATGGGGGAAATCGTTTAGGACTGAGATGAGGAAAACATTTTTCACACAGAGAGTGGTGAATCTCTGGAACTCTCTGCCACAGAATGTAGTTGAGGCCAGTTCATTGGCTATATTTAAGAGGGAGTTAGATGTGGCCCTTGTGGCTAAAGGGATCAGGGGGTATGGAGAGAAGGATACTGAGTTGGATGATCAGCCATGATCATATTGAATGGCAGTGCCAGGCTCGAAGGGCCGAATGGCCTACTCCTGCACCTATTTTCTATGTTTCTATGTTTCTATCTCATCACTAATGTCTTTGTAATCTGGAATGCAATGACTGAGTGGGTGGTGGAGACAGGTCCTTAGATCACCAACGCCTAGAAGGTTATCCCACCTGGTGCTGGTAAATAGGATTAGTGTAGTTGGGCAACATGAATTTAGGAAGAAGTTAGGGAGGAATTTCGTCCACTAGCGGGATAGTCACGGACTAGAGGTCACAGCCTCAGAATTAAAGGATGTTCCTTTAGAAAGGAGATGAGGAGGAATTTCTTTCGAGAGAGGGTGGTGAATCTGTGGAATTCATTGCCACAGAAGGATGTGGAGGCCAAATATTTTTAAGGCAGTTTTCTTGATCAGTAAGGGTGTCAGGGGTTATGGGGAGAAGGCAGGAGAATGGGATTAAGAGGGAAAGATAGATCAGCCATGATTGAATGGTAGAGTAGACTTGATGGACTGAATGGCCTAATTCTGCTCCTATCACTTATGAACCTATGATTGAGACGGGCCAAAGGGCCTATCTCTGTGCACCATAGCTCTATGACTCTATGATTCGCTAAAGCAGGGCTATGTCTTCAAGATAAAGCAGGTGCCTATGACTGAGAATGCACAATTAGGTTATAATATCTCACCGCCTTTAACAGAGAACAAATAACTACTGCTGTATTTTGCTTAATCACAATACTGTTGGCTAGCTATAAACATTTCCCAGATTGAAATGTCATCAGTTCTTGGCAAATTAGTTTAATTTCTCATCAAACTGAAGATATTAATGCAATGTGACATTATTACAAGTGACAATATGTTGCAAATTTCTTTGCGTTACAGTCATGCTCATGCATAAAAAAAATCCATAGAACTGGATTATGAAAGGTCATTGGAAGAAAAATTAGAAAATATATTTAATAGGACAGTCTGTCAGTGAGAAGATACGCAAGCGGCCCGATATTGACATTAATCAAGTGAAAGGGAAAAAAATGAATTCAAAGGCAGATTGAGGTATATCTTTTATAGACACAAAAAGCTGGAGTAACTCAGTGGGACAGGCAGCATCTCTAGAGAGAAGGAATGGGTGACGTTTCGGGTTGAGACCCTTCCTCAGTCTTGACCTGAAACGTCACCCATTCCCTCTCTCCTGAGATGCTGCCGGTCCCGCTGAGTTCCTCCATCTTTCTGTCTCTATCTTCGATTAAACCAGCATCTGCAGTTCCTCCCTACACATTTCTTTCCACAGATACCATGCTCAAATTATTAATGTATATTAACATATCCCGAATACGTCCCATACTGTTCCCTGGAGAACACCACTGTAGCCGTTCTTGAAGCTGAGTTTTTGTAGTTTTAGTGTTATTTATATAGTGCGGAAACAGGCCCTTCGGCCCACCGAGCCCGTGCCAACCAGCGATCCCTGCACACTAACACCATCCGACACACACACAAGTTTGTATTCCCCAATCTAGTCCCCTCTCAGCACATTACAAGACCATCTCTGGAGAAAAGGAATAGGTGACATTTCGGGTTGAAACCCTTCTTCAGACTCGCCGAGTTACTCCAGCTTTTTGTGTCTATCTTCGGTGTAAACCAGCATCTGACGCACCTCCCTACCCATATTAAATTATCATCAGAATACCATAAATGGCCCGATTGTAATCATGTATTGTCTTTCCCCTGACTGGATAGCACGCAACAAAAGCTTTTCACTGTACCTTGGTACATGTGACAATAAACTAAACTGAAGCAAATTAAACCAAACATCTCACAGACTGAATCTTCAATCACTTTGAAGCACAGGATTTGATATTGAACATGGATGCTTCCTTATTAATAACTGAACTATGTTCCATTAATTAGATTTGTCTTATTTCATTTTCTCATCACCCTTTTTAGCAACCCATTTTAAATCCCGTTATTCTCTGGAGGAGATTATTATAGCTTCTTTCATAGATCATAGAATCATAGAGTGATACAGTGTGGAAACAGGCCCTTCGGCCCAACTCGCCCACACCGCCAACAATGTCCCAGCTACACTAGTCCCACTTGCCTGCGCTTGGTCCATATCCCTCAAAACCTGCCCAATCCATGTACCTTTCTAACTATTTCTTAAACGATGGGATAGTCCCAGCCTCAATTACCTCCGCTGGCAGCTTGTTCCATACACCCACCACCCTCTGTGTGAAAAAGTTACCCCTCGGATTCCTATAATATCTTTTTCCCTTCACCTTGAACCTATGGTCCTCAATTCCCCTACTCTGGGCAAATCATTGATGTAGATGACAAACAGTAACGAGCCCATCATTGAACCCTGAGGCACACCACCAGTCACCAACCTCCAGTCCGAGAAGCAACCTTCCACCATGGAGCCAATTTGCTTCCTTCCATGGAGCCAATTTGCTATCCATTCAGCTATCTCACCTTGGATCGCATGCTATCTCTCCTTGGATCTAACCTTCCAGAGCATCAGACCATGCGGAACCTTGCCGAATGCCTTACTGAAGTCCATGTACATGACATCTACAGCTCTGCCCTCATCAACCTTATCGGTCAAAAAAATCAATCAGATTTGTGAGACACGACCTTCGACGTACAAAACCATGCTGACTATCCTTAATCATTCCACGTATAAAACCATGCTGGCTATCCCTCTCCTCCAAGGGCATTTGAACTGAGACGACTTAAGCAAACGGGAGTTCCCCAGAATACAGAGTTTTGGATTAAGCATCATCAGAGTTGAGGCTCATGATTACAGCAGTAGTTTATTTGTGTGCAGGGGCAGCATGGTGCAGTAGAGTGGCTGCCTTACAACGACAGAGAGTTGGGTTCGATCCTGACTAAGGGTGCTGTCTGCATGGAGTTTGTATCTTCTCCTGTGACCTGCGTGGGATTTCTCCGGTGCTCCGGTTTCCTCCCACACTTCGAAGATTTACAGGTTTGCAGGTTAATTGGCTTTGATAAAGAATGTAAATTGTCCCTAGTTTTTTTTTTTTTTTTTTTTTATAATCAAAAAAAGTTATTCAATTATTAAAAATAATATTTACACTACAATAAAACAAGCCAGAACCCACCACCATAATACAATACAAACATGTAATAAACTACTATACAACTATGATACAATCGTTATTGAGGATACATTCAACACCCTGCGGAGCCCAGCGTTCCCGGAACTCCCTCAGGGTGCCCGCAGACAGGGCGTATTCCCTTTCTAATCCCACCCGGGCACGGACGTAACCCCGGTAAAGGGGCTGGCAGCTGGCTCGGGTAGAGCCCTCCACCGTCTGGCGCCGTGACTCGCGGATGGCCAGCTTGGCCATAAATTGTCCCTAGTGTGTAGGACAGTGTCAGTGTGCGGGGATCGCTGGTCAGCGCAGACTCGGTGGGCGGAAGTGCCTATTTCCGTGCTGTATCTCTAAACTAAACTAAACTAAACTAAACTAAATTAAACTTAACTAGACTAGACTAAACTGAACTAACTAAACTAATTTAAAAAAATCTCTGTATTAATTGCCCAGACTGTCCACAATTAATACAAAAAATACCAGGAAGATGGATTTCGTGCCCTGAGAATTTTCATCTATAAAGACACTGGTAATAATACATAAACTCATTAGATTTATCACCTGATTTACATTTTACCAAGTAGTGAAACTTTAATTTATGAAAGTAATTGAGTATTACAGTCTTTTGAGAAATGTGGACAGGTTTGATTAAGATCCCTGCATAAACTGTGATGTTCTTAATTTACAATAAATTGATTTTTATGAAATATTGACTCTGACCCCATTGAAATTGCTGCTGCCATTCTTGAAAGGAGCATGGTAGAAGATCAGTACAGGATGGAACTGCAGATGCTAGTTTACACCGAAGATAGATACAAAATGCTGGAGCAACTCAGCGGGACAGGCAGCATCTATGGATGGAAGGAATGGTCGAGACCCTTCTTCAAGTCTGAAGAAGGGTCTCAACCCGAGATGTCACCCATACCTTCTATCCAGAGAAGCTGCCTGTTCCACTGAGTTACTCCAGCATTTTGTGTCTATCTGAGGAAGGAGGTCACTCTATGAATGCATCACGTCTACTTCAGCAAGACATATACAGTGAATATTATCTGAAAAAAAACTTACAGTAAAATTCCTACCATCAAACACTTTTGGGATTTTGGGTAGTGCCAGAGTAGCAGGTGCTTCAGATATTATTCAGGGTTTAAGGTGAGGGGGGAGGATTGCAATAGTTACCTGAGGGGCACCTTTTTCACACAGAGAGTTGTGGGTGTATGGAACAAGCTGCCAGAGGAGGTAATTAAGGCAGATACTCTGCACAGAAACATAAGCTCTTTGACACCCGTACTAAGCAAGAATCTATCTATCTCTGCCTCAAATATATCCACTGACCTGGCCTCCTTAGCCTTCTGTGGCAAAGACTTCCACAGATTCACCACCCCCTGACTAAATAAATTCCTCCTCATCTCCTTCTTAAAAGAATGTCCTTTCATTCTGAGGCTGTGACCTCTGGTCCCAGACTCTCCCAATAGTGGAAACATCCTCCCCACATCCACACTATCCAAGCCTTTCGCTATTCTGTACGTTTCAATGAGGTTCACCCTTCATTCTTCTAAACTCCAGCGAGTACAGGCCCAGTGCCGACAAACGCTCATCATATGGTAACCCACCACTCATTCCTGGGATCATTCTTGTAAACCTCATCTGGACCCTCTCCAGAGCCAGCACATCCTTACTCAGATATGGTGCCCACAAACGCTCACCAAACTGTAAATGCGGCCTGACCAGCGCCTAAAAGAGCCTTAGCATTAAATCCCCGATGATACTTTATTGAATGAATGAATGAATGATACTTTATTATCCTGTGTGTCGTGACACAGTGGAATTCTTTATTGGGCGTACCACACACAAGGTATGCAAAGAGTGGCCACGTAAAGGGCGCCCACAAAAATACAAAGTGTTCAACGTGGTTCCCAATGATTCCTCTTTGTTGAATGTCTGAAAAACCTGCCACTCTGGCACTACCCAAAATCCCAGTGGTGCTAGTTTGTAGGAATTTTACTCGAGCTATTTTAGATATTATCCACTGTTCATGTCTTGTTGATGTAAATGTGATCTTTCACCTTAGTCTGAAGAAGGGTCTCGACCTCAAATGACACCCATACCTTCTCTCCAGAGATGCTGCCTGTCCAGCTGAGTTACTCCAGCATTTTGTGTCTATCTTTGGTGTAAACCAGCATCTGCAGTTTCCACCTTGCTCCTTTCAGGAATGTTGGCAGCAACTTTGAGTGGGACGGGAGGAGGCAGTATGGTTCTTGGGATCCAGAAACATATTGTCACGAATAAAAGTGTCTTTCCAACATGGATAATCTCATTCTCTGAAACAAGAAGCAATTCGATGGAGTAATTCTACTGGTGGCACATTGGTGCAGCGGTAGAGTTGCTGCCTTACAGCGCCAGAGACCCGGGTTCGATCCTGACTATGGGTGCTTGTCTGTACGGAGTTTTTACGTTCTCCCCGTGACCTGCGTGGGTTTTCTCCGATATCTTCGGTTTCCTCCCACACTCCAAAGACGTGCAGGTCTGCAGGTTAATTGGCTTGGTATAAATGTAAATTGTCCCCTGGTGTGTGTAGGGTAGTGTTAATGTGCGGGGATCGCTGGTCGGTGCAGACTCAGTGGGCCGAAGGGCCTGTTTCCGTGCCGTATCTGTAAATAAAACTCTATTCCACATCTCCAGCCAACACGGATTATATTCAGTGGAGAGTACAGCAGTCCGGTGCATAATTACATGCTATGAATGTTAATGCCGTGGAAGCAATTCAGACAAGGTTGTTAAACTAATAGCTCAGATGGGTGGGTACCTTATCAGGAAGGTTTAGAGGGGGACATTTCAGGACACAGGACAATGGCATCTGTAGTAATATATAAAATTGGAGGAAAAGGGGGCGGCACGGTGGCGCAGCGGTAGAGTTGCTGCCTTACAATGCCAGAGACCCGGGTTCGATCCTGACTACAGGTGCTGTCTGTACGGAGTTTGTGCATTCTCCCAGTGAGGGGATATGGTGGGAAAGGCAGGAATGGGGTACTGATTGTAGATGATCAGCCATGATCATATTGAATGGCGGTGCTGGCGCAAAGGGCCGAATGGCCTACTCCTGCAACTATTTCCCTATGCTACTATGTTTCTAAGATGTATGTCATATTTAAATAATGCTGTTTTAACTTTTTTTTTAACAATTGGTAATTATATTAATGAAAAACAGCAACAATGTTTAGTTTAGTTTAAAACCGAAGATAGACACAAAATGCTGGAGTTACTCAGTGGGACAGGCAGCATCTCTGGAGAGAAGGACTGGGTGATGTTTCAGGTTTTGTTCAGTATTGTCTATTGTCTATTGAACACGTGGGTATTCTCCGGCTTCCTCCCACTCTCCAGACGTGCAGGTTTGTAGGTTAATTGGCTTGGTAGAATGGTATATTGTCCCTAGTGTGTGCAGGGTAGTGTTAGTGTACGGGGGAATGCAAAGTGAGATTATACAATTAATGGCAGGATGCTCAGCAGCTTTGTTGCCCAATGGGATCTCGTGGATCAAGCAAAGGTAGACAAAAATGCTGGAGAAACTCAGCGGGTGAGGCAGCATCTATGAAGCGGGGGAAATAGGCGACGTTTCGGGTCGAGACCTGGAGTGCCTCACTCGCTGAGTTTCTCCAGCATTTTTGTCTGATTTTCCAGCATCTGCAGTTCCTTCTTAAACATTTTGTGGATCAAGCACATCGCTCCCTGAAAGTAGCAATACAAACAGGGTGGTAAAGAAGGCACACGGCCTGTGTACCTTCAATAGTCAGAGTTTGGAGTAGAAGGCTTAAAGAAGTTATGTTGTAACTTCATAGAACTGTGTGTTTGGACACCTACGATCCTGGTGTTTGGACACAAGGCAGGAGTGAGGAGAGCCAATCGGGGGGGGGGGGGGGGGGTGGGATCTCCCTGTCGGTTTGCTCCTGGGACTGGCCAAGATGGCCATTCGCGGGTCCAGGCAGTGGGCGGTCGATGGGCACGCCGGAGTCGGCTGCCTGCCCCTCTTCCGGGCCTACGTCCGTGAGCGTGTGCCCCTGGAGAGGGAACATGCGGTGTCCACGGGGACCCTAGAGGCCTTCCGTGAATGCTGGTCCCCGCGTTGGGTCGAGAGCATTGTAAATAATGACGGCATCGTTGTATTATAATGATTGCTTGGTGTATTGTAACCTCTGAGTGTGTTTTTGATGTGCTGTACTATGCATTTTTGCTGAATAAAGTCCTTGGAAAAAGAAAAAAAGAGAGAGAGAGAGAGAGAGAGAATATTGCCTTGTCCAACGGGTTGCGTTGGGGACCAGGCCTCCCGTGTGACAGAGACCCAACGGGTCCCACATGGTCTAGTTACCATTAAAAACTACAAACTGGCTTGTTACACTAGGGACTTTGGGCTTTTGTTTTACAGTAATATTATTTTTTTTAATATTGATGTTTCTTTGTTTATGATGTCTTGTCCATGTGTCCTGTGTTTACAGACATGTTATTCAGCTGCAAGTACAAATTGTATTTTCGGCACATATGATAATTAAACGCTCTTGACTCTTGAAAGAGAAAAGAGCGAGTCTGAAACTTTCTCCTCGGGGGGAATGACAGATACAAGACGGCTATTGGTGAGCTTCGATCAACATGCATAAGAGCTAGAGAGAGGAATTAAGCTGGATTTATCTTTGTCATTTGGTGGTGGTGAAATAGTTTGTGTTCACTTCTGCTGGGCCATAAATTTCTATGAGTCTACATGGACCAGGAAAGACTTGTTGAAGGTTTTCAATTTGGGCAAGGGCTAAATTATTTTTTATGATGTGTGTATTGATCATCTGAATGTTATTGCACGGACAAGCCAAACTGCGCAATGTACCCGTAATTAAACAACTTCCACCTCCTTCCTCCTAAAGCAATCCCCACTTAAGCATTTACAACCTTATGTCAATGGAAAGTGGAATCTGCAGCCAAGATTTACTAAGTTCACAACTGGCAGTGGGGAATGCGACTTTCCAGAAAACGACAATGTTATATCTGGAGAGAAGGAATGGGTGACATTTCGGGTCGAGACCCTTCTTCGGACTCGAGCCGAAAATCACCCATTCCTTCCCTCCAGAGATGCTGCCTGTCCCGCTGAGTTACTCCAGCTTTTTGTGTCCATCTTCTCTCAGAGATGCTGCCTGACCTGTCGGGTTACTCCAGCACTTTGAATCCTTTTTATATCAAATGTCATTGATGTCCTGAGCCGAAATATCATCTGTCCATTCCCCACACCGACCTGCTGATTTCCTCCGGCATTTTTGTCTTTTGCTCAGCAGTTGCATGTGTCAATATCACATCAAAGTGCTCCAGATAAAGAAAACCAAACTGCTCAGATCCCTAGGGAGAAAAAAATGCTGGAGAAACTCAGCGGGTGTGGCAGCATCTATGAAGCGAAGGAAATAGGCAACGTTTCGTCCCGAAACGTTGCCTATTTCCTTCGCTCCATAGATGCTGCCTCTCCCGCTGAGTTTCTCCAGCATTTTTTTCTCCCTTCGCTTTTCCAGCACCTACAGTTCCTTCTTAAACAACCGCTCAGATCCCTACCTGACTCTGGGAAGAGCCCATCACTAATTGTTCAATAGCTCAACAGTGTTTTATTTTTCACACATGCAACTGCGCGATGAAATTATTTTTTGTATTTACCACACATGCGGGCGCCGCCATTTTTGGCGGCATTATTCAAAGTCCAAAGTCCGATCGGTCCCCGGGAAGTAGTCCCTCGACTCCTCTTGCCTCTCCTCTCCTCGCCCGAGCATCCGCAGAATCAGGCTGAGACGTATTGCAATTTACAAGGAGATTCACAAAATCACGCCATCAAATCTCCCGTCGTCCCAGAGCACCGACTGCCATGAAACAAGACAAAATAACGGTCCCTACATCATCAACTCGCTACATTTCTATAAAGTTTGCTGCCAATATTCCCTTTACCCAAGGAATGGAATAGGTTACCACCCAACACAAGTCATTTAAAAAGGAGATTGAGCAACTAGATCTCCTCAACTTGGTCAAAAAGGCCGACCTCAAAATCTATTTGTTTATTTATTTAAAACATATATTTATTAGAAGTGATGTACAATAATATAGGACATGAGTAACATATTACATTTCATGTACAACTTCTTATTTTAGATTTAATAGTGGAAACAAAAGGTAAGAAAAGTAAGACATTTCGAGAGATGGCACAATGGGCTAAGTGTTCGGCTGGCAACCGGAAGGTAGCCGGTTCAAATCCCGCTTGGAGTGCATACTGTCGTTGTGTCCTTGGGCAAGACACTTCATCCACCTTTGCCTGTGTGTGAATGTGTGTGAATGTGTGTGAGTGATTGGTGGTGGTCGGAGGGGCCGTAGGCGCAGATTGGCAGCCACGCTTCCGTCAGTCTGCCCCAGGGCAGCTGTGGCTACAGAAGTAGCTTACCACCACCGAGTGTGACTGAGGAGTGAATGAATAATGCGATGTAAAGCGCCTTGAGTATTAGAAAGGCGCTATATAAATCCCATCAATTATTATTATTATTATTACATAGCTCGAAAAAGAAAAGCAGAGGGTGATGTGAACTAAGCAAAAAGAAAAAGAATAGGAGAGAAAAAAGCGAGAAGAAAAAAAAAGAGAAAGAATTTGAAAGGGATATGCCTCCTTCATATCTTTACCCACCTCTCACCCGGTTCTGAAAGACTTAATTTCTAAGGTTGTGTTGCACCACATGCTTGTAATAGATCGTGGTGCACCTCAAAATGTAATCGCTACTCCACTCACTCCGACGTGCGTGAGATAACCACTGATGAGGTGTTTGCGCAGTGATCAACCAGAACCAGAACCTCTGTGGCCCGGGGGCGCCTCCTGCTGGCGACGTTGAAGGCGCTGGAGGCATTACACCGGTTCACCCTCCCACCGGCCCCTGCTCCTCGCGTCCGACGTCTCCAGCGGCTCCTTCACGGTTACGCCGACCTCTGAGACTTCAGGCGCGTTCCCCATCCTGTCTGCCGGTCGGCAAACCTGTCTGCCGGTCGGCAAACCTCGGCCGGGCAGCATGGTTGCTGCCTGGAAACACCATTGTTGACTCCAAAGGCCCTTTCCAAAACTAGACACAGACCTTTAGAACATTTGAACAGTTCCCAAATATTATTCTTGGCTCGCCTTCTCTTGTGCAGATCCTGAACACTGAACAAATTAATTATTCATGCTGATAAATACATGCATTCCAAATCAAAATGTGTTATTGTTGTCAGCCAGGTTGCCTTTCTGTTAACACTGATACAAAGTAAAAAGGCTTGCAATTTTAACTCCATCGGCACAGGAGAAACTTAGCTTTGTAGAAATAGACCAGGGGATTTATCACAAGGTACCAGCACCAGGCTGTTACCAAGTACTATCCCAATGCTTAAAGACTATTTCGACAGGTACATGGGTCAGTTCAGATGGATATGGGCCACATGCAGGCAAGTGGGACAAATGCAGATGGGCATGTTGGTCGTTGTTGACATGTTGGGCTGAAGGGCCTGTTTCAACGCTGTGTGAATCTATGATACCATCATAAGGCCATGTGACAGGAGCAGAATTAGGCCATTCAGCCCATCAAGTCTATCTGCCATTCAATCATGGCTGATCTATCTCTCCCTCCTAACCCCATTCTCCTGCCTTCCTCCCATAACCCCTGACACCCGCACTAATCAAGAATCGATCTATCTCTGCCTTAAAAATATCCATTGATTTGGCCTCCACAGCCTTCTGTGGCAATGAATTATCCTTGGTGTGTGTAGGATAGTATTAATTTAGTTTAGTTTAGAGCGTGGAAAGACACCAATTAGATACCATTCAGCGATCCCCGCACACTAACACTATCCTACACACACTAGGGACAATTTACATTTATACCAAGCCCATTAACCTACAAACCTGTATGGCTTTGGAGTGCGGGAGGAAACCGGAGATCTCGGAGAAATCCCACGCAGGTCATGGGGAGAACGTACAAACTCTGTATGTACAGACAGCACCCGCAGTCAGGATCGAACCTGGGTCTCTGCTGTAAGGCAGCAACTCTACCGCGGCGCCACCGTGCTAGTGTAAGGAAATCGCTGGTCGGTGCGGACTCGATGGGCTGAAGGGCCTGTTTCTGTGCTGTATCTCTAAACTAAACTAATATTTATAAGAGCTGCAGAGAGGATGTTATCTTAAGAACAGTACTCAACATGGGAATACAAGAGATAATGGAGTTCTTGGGAGAAATGCTGTCTCCCTTGATAACTCAGTACAGAATTACAATATTTGTAATACTGAAGATTATATCCCCAGGGAACGGCATGTTAAGACGAAGATTAATATTGTCCCAAACGTTGCTTCTTTAGATTCAAGAAATGCTTAAATCAGAAACCTATCAGAATAAATTCAGGCTAATCACTGAAGCCATTTACATTTTCTCATCATCCAAGCTCTGTGGCCGCACAATAAGTACTGACTTTCTGTAAAGAAATGAATATTTAATGCTTTCTTCTAGTTACAGGTCACAAAGGTGTCCTGTGGCCCTGGATTTGTCCAATATTTACCTTTACAATATCCTGACACTTAGCTTTTCACTTGCCAATGCAATCAATCAAAAGTGGAAAATGACGTACAAAAGTAAGATAATCACTCATATCAGTTTTGGAAATCTTTCAAAAATGTCAAGGGAAGAGCACGCTAGCATTTATATAAAAGCTAGCCACAGCCTCGGGGAGTCCTAAAGAATTTGGCAATCAATGGCTCATATTTTATGCGCTGTCACTGTTGTGTAAATCATTGAGGGCTGACGTATTTGTTTGCAAATTATGCCGTCCTTTTTCAATTCTGCTTTCCTAATATTTTTCTCCTTTCTTCACAGCTTGTGGAATTATGCCATTGATTATTTTGTCGACCAGGGTCTATTTTTTAATGCACGACATGAATGCATTTAATGCACACCATGGGGGTGCAGCGGTAGAGTTGCTGCCTTACAGCGGCAGATACCCGGGTTCGATCCTGACTACGGGCTCTGTCTGTGCAGAGCTGCTTGTAAGTTCACCCCCGTGACCCACGTGGGTTTCCTCCGGCTGCTCCGGTTTCAATATTATCCCACTTTCCTTTCCACCCCCTACATACTAGGGGCAATTTAACAGAGGGTCAATTAATATACAAACCCGCACATCTTTGGGATGTGATGAGGAAACCAGAGCACCCAGAGGAAACCCACTCAGTCACAGGGAGACTGTGCAAGAGGACCCGAGGTCAGGATCGAACCTGGATCTCTGTATTCACGACTATAATCAAGCCGTCCGCACTGAACAGATACACGATGAAAAGGGAATTATGTGAATAACGTATATTGCAAGATAAAGCCACTAAAGTCCGATCAAAGATAGTCTGAGGATCTCCAGTGAGGTAGATAGTAGTTCAGGACCGCACGTCTAGTTGGTGGTCGGAACAAAGCTGCTGCTTCCTAGTGCCAGAGGCACAGGTGCTGTCTGTGTGGAGTTTGCACATTCTCTCTGTGACCGCATGGGTTTCTTCTGGGTGCTCCGGTTTCCACCCATATTCCAAAGACACGTACGGATTTGTAGATTAATTTGGTCTATAAATTGGTCCTAGTCTAGTTTAGAGATACAGTGCGGAAACAGGCCCCTCGGCCCACAGGGTCCACGCCGACCAGCGGTCCCTGCATATTGACACTATCCTACACACACTAGGGACAAATTTTACATTTACCAAGCCAATTCACTTGATACCTGTATGTCTTTGGAGTGTGGGAGGAAACCGAAGATCTCGGAGAAAACCCACGCAGGTCACGGGGAGAACGTACAAACTCCGTATCGATGAGCACCTGTAGTCAGGATCGAACCGGGGTCTCTGGCACTGTAAGGCAGCAACTCAACCGGGGTGGGACATTGCAACCTTCACGTGGTCCACCCTGTTTCGACTAATGCAATCAACCCGACGTGCGCAAACAAGATCAAATAGAACAAGTTGACCTACAACTTTAGGCTGTGCACATCATACGCAAGAAGAAGAAGAAGTACATCTACCGCTGCGCCACCGTACCACCGGGTTCTGTTGATATTGTTGTAACTATATCCTGATGAAATATTTCTGCTTTCATTGATGCAATTTTGTAAGCATAGTCAGATTTAGTATGCAGTTTAATTCACCTTCCATTCTGAAATACACCCGTAGTCAGGATCAAACCCGGGTCTCTTGCGCTGCATTCGCTGTAAGGCAGCAACTCTACCGCTGTGCCACCGTGCCGCCCTTGTTGAGTCTCATTGTCTGAAACTCGTTTTCACCTAGCTCACAGCTAACAACGGCCTGTTTCTTTTATCGCCGTTATTTTTTTGTACATCTTTCATTCATTTGTTCTACATCTCTCTACATCACCATCTATATCTCTTGTTTCCCTTTCCCCTGACTCTCAGTCTGAAGAAGGGTCTTCAAGTAAACCGAACTGAACTGAACGGATGAAGTGTTCTGTGTGGGAAGGAACTCCAGATGCTGGTTTACACCGAAGAAGAAGGGTCTCGACCCGAAACGTCACCCATTCCTTCTTTCCCGAGAGACCGCCCGTCCTGCCGAGTTACTCCAGCATGTTCTGTCCATCTTCGGTGAAGTGTTCTTTCCACTACAGATAAGAGATGACCTTGGAAACTTCTGCCATTTTCCCTCACCTTCAGAAGAAAGCTTTTTCTCATCTTTCTCATCACCAGAACACTTCGCAGGTCCTTCCATGCAACCTCATAAAGCAGAGCCGGCAAGCTATTTGACTTAATTGATATCAGCATTCTTTTATCAACTATACTGTAAGTGCACGCTCCCCGACTGATGTGCAATGGAAAGATCAAATAATGCTTCACATCACAATTCAATGAGGTTTCCTACGCACTTCTCCAGATGAGGTAATTCAAATAAATGTGTTTTTCACCTAATACATTCTAGTTACTGAGCTTGATAAATATATTCTGGTAGTTATATTTCTTAAATTCTGCAGTACATTATTCTAGTCCAGCAGTGCGTGTTAAGTGCATCATTTCCTCTGCTATCTCTTGCAGCCAATGTATTAAATTGCAAACGGTGAACTAATTCCTTTCTCCTTACACTGCTGAATGGAATAGCAGGTCAATGCGCGCAAATTGAATGAAACTAATAGAAAGTTAGAGTGTGTCTCTAAAATTAAACGCAGTGGGAGCATTTGGGATGTATGGCCACAGGCAATCAACAAAGAATATGACATATTCTCATTGTAACGACATTTAATCCTCTGTGGGACATTTACCGCACCATCAATAAATGTGCCAATGTTGTACTATTTTTCAGTTTAGTTTATTGTCTGGTGTACCGAGGTACAGTGAAAAGTTTTTGTTGCGTGCTATCCAGTCAGCGGAAAGACAATACATGATTACAATCGAGCCATTCACAGTGTATAGATATGTGATAAGGGAATAACGTTTAGTGCAAGGTAAAGCCAGCAAAGTCCGATCAGAGATAGTCTGAGGGTCACCAATGAGGTAGATAGTAGTTCAGCACTGCTCTCTAGTTATGGTGAGATGGTTCAGTTGCCTGATAACAGCTGGGATGAAACTGACCCTGAATCTGGAGGTAGATAATAATGCTGGAGAAACTCAGCGGGTGCGGCAGCATCTATGGAGGGAAGGAATAGGTGACGTTTCGGGTCGAGACCCTTCTTGGAGGTGTGCGTTTTCACACTTCTATATCTTTTTCCCGAAGGGAGATGGGAGAAGAGGGAGTGGACAGGGTGCGACTCGTCCTTGATTAAGCTGATGCAGCGTGAGGCATGAAAATATTTTATGAATTATGAACTAAAAACTGACCATGTCAGTATTTTTATGATTAGTAAGGGATTGAGGGGTTATGGGGAGAAGGCAGGAGAATAGGGTTGCGATGAATGAATGAATGAATGAATGAATGAATGAATGAATGAATGAATGAATGAATGAATGAATGAATGAATGAATGATACTTTATTGTCACAGGTGACAAGTGCCAGTGATATTGTTTGTGTCACGCAGCCAAGGTATGCAAGGAGTCGCCACATAAAGGATGCCAACAAAGTTAGAAGGTATCCCACGCTAGGTCCCCATTCGTTCCCCTCCCTCTTATAGCAGAAAGATAGATAATCCATAATTGAATGGCGGAGTAGACTTGATGGGCCGAATGGACACATTTTTCTCCTAGAACTTATGAACATATAAGTCTTTGGTTATGACCATAAATGTTTGCACGGTGGCGCAGCGATAGAGTTGCTGCCTTAAGGGGCTGTCCCACTTGGGCAACCTAATTGGCGAGTTTAGAAGAGTTTAGGAGAGTTTGAAAAAATGTCATGTTGAAGACCTCCTTCAACTATGTTGAAGACCAGCTACGACTAGCTACAACTAACCGGGAAAATTGGACACCGACTAGTGGAGAGTGAAGACGACCTCCTTCGATCTCCTTCGACCTCCCTTCGACTATGATGAAGACTATCTACGACTACCTTCGACTACCCTCGATTACCTACGACTAACATGCCGACCTACTATGACTAAACCTACGAGTGAAAAAAGTATCGATTTTTTTCCATGGCGACCTTTATTTACTCGCGACCTAGCTGAGGCCCCGAGTACGCGGGGACCACTCTCGAGCATGAAGGAGAGCAACAAAGACTCCTAGGACCTGGTGTCGACCATGCTGAGATTACGAGTCGAAGGCAATCTCGCCAGAACTCGCGGATTAGGTCGCCGCAGTGGGACAGTCCCTTTACAACACCTGCAGCGCCGGAGACTAGGTTTAAATCTCGATTATGGGTGCTGTCTTTACGGAGTTTGTACGTTCTCCCCTTGACCTGCGTGCGTTTTCTACGAGATCGTCGGTTTCCTCCCACACTCCAAAGACGTACAGGTTTCGAGGTTAATTGGCTTGGGAGAGGTGTAAATTGTCCCTGGTGTGTGCAGGATAGTGTTAATTTGCGAGGATCGCTGGGACGAAGGGCCTGTTTCCGTGCTGTGTCTCTAAACTAAACTAAACTAAACTTCCGTCTGAAGAAGGGTTTCGGCCCGAAACGTCACCTATTTCCTTCGCTCCATGGATGCTGCTGCACCCGCTGAGTTTCTCCAGCATGTTTTGTGTACCTTAAACTAAACTAAACCTTTATAAACAAATCTCTGTCTGACTTTCAAGGAAAACAAGATACATTAAAGGAGATTTGTACGGGTGCTAAAAGATTTTTTTAATGTGTAGCAATATAAGATGTTTGCAATAAGAGTCCAAGAACATTGAAGTCAGTATTAAGTGCTACTGGATTTAATTGGAATCCTGGCACAAGCTCTATTACGTGGGAAACCTCATCTAAATAAGGTTGTTAATTTTGGGTTCCTTAAACAAGGTGACTTTATGACTTAACTTGCAAGCACAGGGTCATAAATTGCAAAAGATAAACACAAATTGCTGGAGTAACTCAGCGGGACAGGTGTGGCGATGTAGAGAGATATCGAACAAATGAATGAAAGATATGCAAACAAGTAACAATGATAAAGGAAACAGGCCATCATTGTCTATATCTCTCGTTTCCCTTTCCTGTGAATTTCTGTTTGAAAATGTGTCTCGACCCGAAGGAATGGGTGATGTTTCAGGACGAGACCCTTCGACTCCTTTAAGTCTAGACTTAAAACCTATTTCTACTCTCAAGCGTTTCTTGAGGTCCTCTGAGGGAGTGCTGTATGTATGTATTTAGAAACATAGAAAATAGGTGCAGGAGTAGGCCATTCGGCCCTTCGAGCCTGCACCGCCATTCAATATGATCATGGCTGATCATCCAACTCAGTATCCTGTACCTGCCTTCTCTCCATACCCCCTGATCCCTTTAGCCACATCTAACTCCCTCTTAAATATAGCCAATGAACTGTGGCCTCAACTACCTTCTGTGGCAGAGAATTCCAGAGATTCACCACTCTCTGTGTGAAAAATGTTTTTCTCATCTTGGTCCTAAAAGATTTTCCCCTTATCCATAAACTGTGACCCCTTGTTCTGGACTTCCCCAACATCGGGAACAATCTTCCTGCATCTAGCCTGTCCAACCCCTTAAGAATTTTGTAAGTTTCTATAAGATCCCCCCTCAATCTTCTAAATTCTAGCGAGTACAAGCCGAGTCTATCCAGTCTTTCTTCATATGAAAGTCCTGACATCCCAGGAATCAATCTGGTGGACCTTCTCTGTACTTTATGTATGAATGTACCATTGTATGTAGCATGTTAGTATCTGCACTGATGTAAAACACTTTGGTCAACGGGAGTTGTTTTTATATGTGCTATAGAAATAAAATTGACTTGACTTGACTTCTCCAGACTGAAGAAGGTTCACGACCCGAAACATCACCCATTCCTTCTCTCCAGAGATGCTGCCGGTCCCGCTGAGTTACTCCATCATTTATGTCTATCCTTTGATTTTTATGACTCTGTGCTTGCAAATTGGGTGCATAAAGGCTAGAGATGAAGAACAGACAATATGACGACCAAGTGTTTAAAACATATATAAACACTGTCTTAAAGAATGAACTTAGATATATATATATCCATGATGTATTTTAGCATTCCCAGTTTGTTACTGTTTTTTTCGTGGTGAAATAGGACGGCATGATTGCGCAGCGGTAGAGTTGCTGCCTTACAGCGCCAGAGACCCGGGTTCGATTCTGACTACAGGTGCTGTCTGTACGGAGTTTGCACGTTCTCCCCGTGACCTGGGTGTGTTTGGTCCGAGATCTTCGGTTTCCTCCCACACTCCAAAGACGTACAAGTTTGTACGTTAATTGGCTTGATGTAAATGTTAAATTGTCCCCAGTATGGGTAGGGTGGTGTCAATGAGCGGGGATCGCTGGCCTTCGAGGACTCGGTGAGTAAAGGGCCTGTTTCCAAGCTGTATCTCTAAACTGAACTAAGCTAAAGACAAACAACCAGCTATGCAATTTTCAGTAACATAGAAAATAGGTGCAGAAGGAGGCCATTTGGCCCTTCGAGCCAGCACCGCCATTCATTGTGATCATTGCTGATCATCCACAATCAATAACCTGTGCATGTCTTCTCCCCATATCCCTTGACTCCACTAGCCCCTAGAGCTCTATCTAACTCGCTTTTAAATTCATCCAGTGAATTGGCCTCCACTGCCCTCTGTGGCAGAGAATTCCACATATTCACAACTCTCTGGGTGAAAACGTTTTTTCTCACCTTAGTTTTAAATGGCCTCCCCTTTATTCTTAGACTGTGGCCCCTGGTTCTGGACTCTCCCATCATTGGGAACATTTTTCCTGCATCTAGCTTGTCCAGTCCTTTTAGAATTTTATACGTTTCTGTAAGGGTCCCTTCTCATCCTTCTAAATTCCAGTGAACACAAGCCCACTCTTTCCAATCTTTCCTCATATGACAGTCCCGCCATCCCAGGGATGAACCTCATGAACCCACGCTGCACTGCCTCAATAGCACGGAACGAAAGATAAATATTTTGAATGTCAAGGGATTTCCTGAGCTCATTCTGAAGTAGTATCAAGGGAACTTCCTCTTTCATTCAAGCAGGCAGATATGGTCTCATTTGAAATATGGCTGCTCCAACAACAGAGGTCCCAAATGCATCGGCCAGCACTTCTGCAAATTAAATTTCATCCAAAATTGATTTGCCGAGTTTTACCAATCTGTTTAAATTCTCTCCATGTCACTTGCAATCCTCTCCCTGGTAAATCCTGCTGACTATTTTCTGTACCGTCTGCACATTCTGACATGGTATCCCTGATTACAGAACTCTGAATCAATTTTATTTACGAAGAACACTGCTGCCATGAACTCGGAAGTGTATTAGCCTTTATCATTGTCCACTCACTGTTCTTCTAATGTGATGAAGAACTACTGATCCCACGTGTAGAAGCCTCTCTTTTCTCTCATCAGCATTTCCTGTATCTTTTTGTCCTTGTTTTGTTTTATATTTTGTTTAGATTTTAGTTTTAGCTTGGTACAGCATGGAAACAGGCCCTTCAGCCCACCCAGTCCATGCCAACCGGCGATCACCGCACATTAAAGCCCCTGTCCCACTTTCCCGAGTTACTCACGAACTCTCCCGAGTTTTCCCCTCGATTCGAACTCGGAGAATTATGGTAATAGCCAGCCGTAGGTACTCGGGGCTATTTTTTTAATTCGTGGACATTTTTCAACATGTTGAGAAAACGTCCCGACTTACCTGATGCCCCGAGTTCCTACGGCTGCCATTACGAGCCGCTACGATACATCTACGGACTCGCTACGAACATTCCCAGACGTTCCCCGAGTTCGAATCAAGGGGAAAACTCGGGAGAGTTCGTGAGTAACTCTGGAAAGTGAGACTTAACACTGTCCTACACACACTAATAATAATAATAATGGATGGGATTTATATAGCGCCTTTCTAATACTCAATCGACAATTTTGCCAAGCCAATTAGCCAACAAATTAGCCTTGGATATCCCGGAAAACCCCACGCTGGTCACGGCGAGAACGTGCAAACTCCGTATAGACAGCACCCATAGTCAGGATCAAACATCGGTCTCTGGCGCTGTAAGGCAGCAACTCTACCGCTGCGCCACCGTGCCGCCAAAAGTTTATAATGTGTACTGAGGTGCAGTGAAAAGCTTTTGTTGCGTGCTGGACAGTCAACATGAAGACTAATCATAATTACAATCAAGCCATCCAAGATTCAAGATTCAATTTAATTGTCACATGTACCAATTAAGGTGCGGTGATATTTGAGTCCACAGTGTACAGATAAAGGATAAAGGGTAGAAGGTAGACAAAAATGTTGGAGAAACTCAGCGGGTGAGGCAGCATCAATGGAGCGAAGGAATGGGTGACGTTTCGGGTCGAGACCCTTCTTCAGACTGATGTGAGGGTGGGGGGGGACGGGAAGAAGAAAGGAAGAGGCGGAGACAGTGGGCTGTGGGAGAGCTGGGAAGGGGAGGGGAAGGAGGGAGAAAGCAAGGACTACCTGAAATTGGAGAAGTCAATGTTCATACCGCTGGGGTGTAAATTTCATATGAACCAAATTCTAAATTTGTCCCGATTTGACACAACAAATGAATGTAACAGGATTGGAGCCAAAAACGTTATTGGAGCCAATTGCATGCATGTTTAAAAGGTGAAGATTTCTGCAGATTTGGGGCAATTGCCAATTAAGTTTGTAAATGACATTTTCGATTGGTAACTTAAATTGCCCTATTCCTATCAGTGCCCTTAATTATTTCTTCATTGGAAGCTGAGACAAACACATTGGACAACCAACTTTTAAGCCGTTAATGGAACACAATTCATGATTGCTGGTGAATTTAACTGGAAGCATTAACCACAAGGAACAATAGAATGGAGGCACTCCAGGTAGGTAATAGCATTCCTCAAATTACTTTGTTAGGAAGACATAATTAACCTTAGACTGCAAGAGAACTACTTGAGTAAAGTACAAAACAACATTGTGTTAACTCAGTGGGACAGGGAGCATCTCTGGATAGAAATAATTAATTCCTTCTGACATATGATGAAAGAATGGGTCGACTGGGCTTGTATTCACTGGCATTTAGAAGGATGAGAGGAGATCTTATAGAAACATATAAAATCATTATAGGATTGGACAGGATAGATGCAGGAAACCAGGGTTCACAATTTAAGAATAAGGGGACTGAGATGAGGAAAAACTTTTCACCCAGAGAGTTGTGAATTTGTGGAATTCTCTGCCACAGAAGGCAGTGGAGGCCAATTCACTGGATGTTTTCAAGAGAGAATTAGATTTGGTTCTTAGGGCTAATGGAATCAAGGGATATGGGGAGAAAGCAGGAATGGGGTACTGATTTTAGATGATCAGCCGTGATCATATTGAATGGCAGTGCTGACTCGAAGGGCTGAATGGCCTACTCTTGCACCTATTTCTCTATGTATCTATGCTTTTATCCAGTGATGATGCCTGTCCAGCTGAGTTACTCCAGCATTTTGTGTCTATCTTTAATGTAAACCTGTAGTTCCTTCCTACACATAACTTTCTGAGTTAAGTACAAAATAACATTGTAGTAATTCAGGCAGCATCTCTGGATAGAAGGAATGGGTGATGTTTTGGGTCGAGACCCTTCTTCAGACCCGTGCCTATCTTCGGTGTAAACCAGCATCTGCAGTTCCTTCCTACACAAAATACCATTGCTTCCTCCGAATCAGGATAGCCCAAGGATCACCAATGCGGTAGAGAGTTGTTCAGCACTACTCTCTGGTTGTGGTTGGATGATTCAGTTGGCTGATAACAGCTGAGAACTAGCTCTTTTCTCTAGTCTTCATTCCTTTAACCATTGCTGGCATGAACAGATCCGAAATTCCATTGTGTCCATCTTGTCGTGCACAGATCCAACAGAAAGACGCAGGAAGGCATCATCTCTGGAGAGAAGGAATGGGTGACATTTCGGGTCGAGGTCTCGACCCAAAACGTCACCCATTCCTTCTCTCCAGAGATGCTGCCTGTCCCGCTGAGTTACTCCAGCATTTTGTGTCTCTCTTCATTGCTAAACAGCTGCCATGGGTCACTTCCACTTTTCATAACCTCCAATGAGGCAAAGTACCTCTTCAAATCTCACACTATTAGTCGGAGTGGTAGACTTTCCTCTTCTTTTCAGTTTAGATCATTTGACTTCAATTAATGGGTCTCCTGCATGTGTTTGTGTCTTGATATTTTTAGTTTTAAATTTAAATGTTTAATGTTAAATAATTTTATGACTTGGAATTAATATAAATCTAAAATTGTACGCCACCCCTGTCTTAAGAGGACAAACCTCTTAATTTTAATAACATGCAAAATAAAAATAGGATTCTAATTCATCTGAGTTGTCCTCCATTAGTGTTATTTTATTGTCTGTTTCTGACATTAACTTTCAAAATATAATGGCGAAAAAAGTCACGATTTTAGACTCAGCATTGAATTCTGAAGCAATTCATTCGACATTGTTGCTGCCTTATTATAATCAAAATATTTCAGTGCATCTGCGAGTCTCCAGGGAGTCCGTGTAACCTTGGTTTTCATGAAAGAAAATACAATGTGATAGACAACAAAGTGATTTTTCTCTTTTCCCATCAATAAGCTGCTGTTTTTGCCTCTTAAAGAACCATTCAATCAATGTACGACAGACACAAAACGCTGGAGTTACACAGCGGGACAAGGCAGCATCTCTAGAGAGAGGGAAATGGTGACTTTTCGTGTAGAGACCCTTCTTCAGACCAAAATTCAGGGAGATGGACACAAGAGATATGGAAGTGCAAGGTGTGAAAATGATAGATCAAAGCAGGCTTTTGCATATCTTTCATTCATTTGTTCTATCGCTCTCTCTATCAACCAATTCTATCTCTCGTTTTCCTGACGAATGGGTGACGTTTCGGGGCTGAGTCTGAAGATGGGTCTTGATCCGAAACGTCAACCATTCCTTCTCTCCAGAGATGCTGCCTGATCCCACTGAGTTACTCCAGCTCTTAGGTTTTAACCAGCATCTGCAGTTCCTTCCTGCACAGATCAATGGCAGAAAATGATCAAGGAAATGTAGATTGGTTCAATGTTGGGTTGAGGGGAAAGTGACAATGATGCATACCATCAGAAAAATGAATCGGGAGGACAGTGAAACTTGTCAGAGAGGGAGGGATGGAGAGCGAGGGGAAGCAAGGGTTACTCGAAGCTTAGAGAAATCAATATTCATAGTGCTGGATTGTAAGCTGCCTATACAATGTCATGGAAAAACAGTGTCTGGAAAGACACTGTGAGGAATAATAATGAAGGCAGACTCAAAATGCTGGAGTAACTCAGCGGGACAGGCAGCATCTCTGGAGAGAAGGAATGGGTGACGTTTTGGGTGGAGACCCTTCTTCAGGAAAGAAAGTACTTGTGGCAGCAAACTCTTAGTTTTAGTGGTATAGCATGGCAACAGGCCCTTCAGCCCACTGATTCCATGCCAACCATCAATCACCCATGTACCCTAGTTCAATGTTATCTCACTTCTACTCTCAGTGGCATTTCACAGGGATCCAATTAACCTACAAACCTGCGCGTCTTTGGGATGTGGGAAGAAAATGGAATTTCGGGTTGGGTCACGACCCGGATATAACTAGCGGCACGGTGGCTCAGCGGTAGAGGTGCTGCCTTACAGCTCCAGAGACCTGGGTTCGATCCTGACCTCGGGTGCTGTCTGTACGGAGTTTGTGCGCTCCCCCTGTGACCTGTGTGGGTTTTCTCCAGGTGCTCCAGATTCCTCCCAGACACCAAAGACATATAGGTGTGTAATAATAATAATAATAAATTTTATTTATGGGCGCCTTTCAAGAGTCTCAAGGACACCTAGGCTAATTGGCTTTGATAAAATTGTAAATTGTCCCTAGTGCGTGTGTAGGATTGTGTTAGTGTGCGGAGATCGCTGGTCGGCGTGGACTTGGTGGGCCTTGGGCCTGTTTTCGTGCTGTATCTCTAAATTAAACGAATCAAATTATATATGATAGTTAAGCTGGCTATTTGAAATAAAAACAAAATATGCTTTTTTTTTTCAATATCGTACCTTGCCGGCGAAGCGATTGTTTTCCGGATCGTATCTCCGGTCGCTCTGCGGCCTGACATCATGGAGCTGGCGGCCTTGCTCGAGACTGACTTTGAGCCCATCGCGGGGCTGTGGACTTACTGTCAGAACCTGCGATCCCTTGCCTGGGATTGACGCTCCAACGGCGTCCAGCGGATGTCACCATCGCGGAGCTTGCAGTCGCGGGATGAGACTGATGTCAGGATACTCGATAGTCGCAGGAGGTTCGACCATCCCGACCCGGGGTCCGATCGCCTTCAACGGAAGGCTCGTCTGCGGGAGAACAAAGAAGGGAAGAGATTGAACTTTTTTTTCACCTTCCATCACAGTGAGGAATGTGGAGGAGTCACTGTGGTGGATGTTTATGTTAAAATGTAGCTTGTGTGTCTTGTTGCTTTTTATTTGTGTGACTATTTGTCAAATCAAATTCCTTGTATGTTGCAAAACGATACTTGACTAATAAAGTATGATTATGATCAGTAAATGCCACTTGAAAACCACAGGGTAATCATAAATCGTATTTAGTTTATTAATGTCCTTAAGGGAATGGTGAAGGAATTCTGCCATGCTGCCCTCATCAGGCCCATGACTAGTTGTTCCCAAGGACACACACCCATGTGATTAACTCATAATTGACCATCCGAATCCAGGATGATTAGCACTCGGCAAGAAAAACCGATGGCGCAGCAGTAGAGTTGCTGCCGTACAGCGCCCGAGAACCCGGGTTTGATCCTGACTACGGGTGCTGTCCCGAGACCTGCGTGGGTTTTCGCCGAGATCTTCGGTTTCCTCCCACACTCCAAAGAACTTGCAGGTCTGCAGGTTAATTGACTTGGTATAAATGTAACAGTTGTCCCTTGTGTGTGTGTAGGATTGTGTTAGTGTGTGGGGGTCGCTGGTCGGCGCGGACTCGGTGGGCCGAAGGGGCTGTTTCTGCGCTGTATCTCTAAACTTAAAGAAAACTAAAATCTTGACTTCACCAGAAATCCCATTATCCTGCGAGAAAGACACAGAGAATGAAGAAGTGTTTCTGACTGAGATGAGACAATTCAGCACAAATTGTCTCTCCTTGGTCTGTATCTCTCTCCTGGGTGTAGGGTGACTTAATCCTCTAGTAGATTGTCCTTCCATCAACTGAGCCACAGAAGTAGCTCATTATCCGCATGGGGTGATTCTATTGAGTTTCAATTCCTTTGGGATGTAGCAGTCCCTGCCCTACAGAGCTGAAACGGGTTGCTGCCACATTAGAACAAAAACATTCTAGAGACACCTGACAGCAAATGAGAAAACATAGATTAGGCACAAAATGCTGGAGTAACTCAGCGGGACAAGGGGGACTCTGAAGATAGATGAAAAATGCTGGAGTAACTCAGCGGGACAGTCAGCATCTCATGCATAGAAGGAATGGGTGATGTTTCGGGCTGAGACCCTTCTTCAGACTATGTGACTCGGGGAGGGGGATCAAGAGCGGAACTGCGGGGAACCGAGGAGACCCTGTGAGGGGCTCATCTATGATGCCCTTCCCTCCCCTCAGTCGCAACAATGACAGAGACCCTCTAGTCCTCACCTTTCACCCCATCAAACGTCACATACGGCACATTATCTTCCGGCATTGTTGCCACCTCCAACGGGATCCCACTACTGGCCACATCTTCCCATCTCCACACCTTTCCACAGAGACCGTTCCCTCCCCAACTCCCTGGTCAACTCATCCCTTCCCACCCAAACCACCCCCTCCCCAGGTACATTCAGAAACAAATCGGAGTAGTTTTGCAATCATTTCATTCAGATGCTGGATTAGAAAAATGTACCAAGAGATTATTTGACAAAAGAATGTGTGCATTGAAGAATGGATGCATAGAGTTACAGAGTCTTATAATGTTACAAAGCACGCTGGCTCCTCCTATGTTCTCCCCCCCCCCCCCCCAGCCCCCCACTCACCGCCACAGCGGTCCCCCCCCCCCCCCCCCCACCCCGGGTCCCCATATTGTCCATTGTCCTCCTCCCGATTGTTCCCGATGTTGGGGAAGTCCAGGACAAGGGGTCACACAGCTTAAGGATAAGGGGGAAATCCTTTAAAACCGAGATGAGAAAAACGTTTTTCACACAGAGAGTGGTGAATCTGTGGAACTCTCTGCCACAGAGGGTAGTCGAGGCCACAGTTCATTGGCTATATTTAAGAGGGAGTTAGATGTGGCCCTTGTGGCTAAGGGGATAATAATAATAATAATAATAATATATCTTTTATTGTCATTGCACGTCAGTGCAACGAGATTTAGTGTGCAGCTCCACTGATGTACAAGAAAGGTAAATAAATGCAATACATAAATAAACAAGCTGAATTGATTGACGTGACCATCTGAGGGAGACTGTCCAAAGGGGGTGGGTGGGGGGGCACTCATTAGGGCCGGTATCAGAGGGTATAGAGAGAAGACAGGTACAGGATACTGAGTTGGATGATCAGCCATGATCATATTGAATGGCGGTGCAGGCTCGAAGGGCCGAATGGCCTACTCCTGCACCTAATTTCTATGTTTCTATGTTTCCCCTCCCTCACGCCAGTCCGCCTATCCCGTGAATAGCGGTGACGGACATCACTGGCTATTAAAATGGTTGACTGAACCGTCTTTGAGGATAGCATCTTTATAAATAACCTCATTGTTTTGTTAGGCAGCTCGTGTATCAATTTGAGCTTGTGAAATTTAATTGAACAAAATATTCATAACTTATTGATATTTGCGACCATTTGATCAAGACTGCACAGGCTTTGCTTTTTCATGGTCAACTCTATTACAACTGTGGCCGGTGTGGACCAGTGGGGCCGGAGGGCCTGTTTCCACACTGTATGACGCTAACACTCTATCAACCTCACGTGTCATAGATGCTGTAATCAGTAAAACACTGGGGATAAAACTTACAAACATTTTGAATGTATTTTTCCACCAACCCCTGACAGTTACTATGCACTTGTTCCTTTCAGATCGCCCACGGTTCTGACCTTTGTCAGCCAACCTTTCTCCGACTTTCATTCTCTAACCTATTACCAGAGTCCTTGATCAGAGTCTGTCAACATTAAATAGAACCAACTGAGTGAACGTACACTATACAGGGAGCATGAATACAGTGACACGCGCATCACTTTGTTTAAAGTTCAATGCAGTATATCATTTGTATAGTCATATGACGTACAGGTTTATCAGTTAAATGGCTTGGTATAAAAATGTAAAAATTATCCCTCGTGTGTGTTGGATAGAGTTGGTGTGCGGGGATCGCTGGTTGGTGTAGACTCCGTGGGCCGAAGGGCCTGTGTCTGCGCTGTATAGCTAAACTAAACCAAACCAAATATAATGAGCAGTTTGGGTGGTGTGGGCTGGCGTTAGGAGGAGCTAAAGTTAAGCAAGTCCACAGTGCAATAAGACGGATGATCTGGAAAGACACTGTGAGGAATATTAATGGAGACAGACACAAAATGCTGGAGGAACTCAGCGGGACAGGCAGCATCTCTAAAGAGAAGGAATGGGTGACGTTTCGGGTCGAGACCCTTCTTCAGACTGCCTGAGGTCATCTGTTGCAGCCCCTGATTTGTCCTAGTTTTTGTTTAGGAAGGAACGTGCAGGTGCTGGGTTACACCAAAGAGTGGCAAAAAACTGAAGTAACTCAGCGGGTCAGGCAGCATCTCTGGAGAATAGGAATAGGTGGTGTTATGGATCAAAACACTTCCTCAGACTGAGAGGCAGAGGAGAGAGAAACCCGAGGTATGAAAAGGTACTGAACGGATCAGAGCCGGCACCGATGACCAACGAGCCCACAACGATCCATTGTTGGCTGCAGAGGAGGGAATGCGAGGGTTACTTGAAGTTAGAGGTCAATATTCATACCACTTGGGCTGTGAGCTACCCAAGCAAAATATGAGGCACCGTTCCTCCAATTTGCACTGGGCCTCACTCTGACAGTGGAGGAGGCCCAGGACAGAAAGGTCAGTGTGGGATTGGGAGGAGGAGTTAATGTCTGTTTGGCAACCGGATGATCGCTTATCTAAAGGACTTGTCCCACTTGCGTGACCTTTACAGGCGACTGACGGCACCTGTGATAGGTCGCCGAAATATTCAGCGGCGACCAGCAAGACGCTACGACTCTTTGGAGTCCTCGCACGACCATAGGAGACCTTTTTCTCCGGAGCTGTTGCCTGATCCACTTAGTTGCTTCAGCATTTTGTGTCCATTTTTGTGAATATCCTTCTGATCAATGGCATTATTTGGATGGTTCATTAAGATATCTGCATCTGGTAGAGTCACGCAGCAGGGAAACAGGCCCTCCGGCCCAACTTGCCCATGTCGATCTACACTAGATGCCCCATCTACACTAGGCCCACCTGCCTGCGTTGGGCCCATATCCCTCTAAACCAGTGGTTCCCAACATGGGGCGTACGCCCCACAGGGGGGCAATTTGATTTTTAAGGGGGGCAATTGAGCGCGACTGAGGAGGTCTGGGTCCAAATTTTCGATTTTTATTTTTTTGGATTTTCCATCAGGTAAACATATGTAGTTTATGTTTCAGATGTTATTTTGAGTAAATAATTTTTTGGGGGTAAAAAAGGTCTTTATTGTGTAGTTATTACATAATCACCGCGCCATCACTCTTCATGCACATGGGGGGGGGGGGGGGGGCAAAAGGATTTTAGAGGTGATTAGGTGGGGCATGGCCAAAAAAAGGTTGGGGACCACTGCTCTAAACCTACCCGATGCAGGTACCAGTCTACATGTTTCTGAAACATTGCCGTACCACCTGCCTTGACTCCAGCAAATTTTAGGATCACATTTTTGTCATTCAAATGACTTTTTTGACATGGCAAAAATATATTGGGGGAACTTGGAGACTACTCTGATAGAAATTATGCATTTGGCCGACATCTCTCTAAACCTTTCCTATTCATCTGTAGAGCAAGAAGTACGGTACTTAATGTTTCAGGTCAATGCGTTTCCATCAGAACTGACTTTGCCCGACCTGAAGAATAATTCCACTCTTTTGCTTTTGGCTTCATAATATTTCTTGGACATCTATTTTATCTGATATGCTAATGAATCATGATATTGCTTTGCTTGAGTGACTAGCACAAAAAATATGTCATCAGGACTTGACATGTTTAACTGTCAAAATTGTCCGCTGCCCTTCAATTTTCTACTTAAGGGTTTTCTATTTTTGCAAAGCTGTGTTATTTTAGGTTAGTGCCTCTTCATAGCTTTTAATTTCACTTCATTCATCTTCGGTCCCGATTTACATGTTAAACCACAGATTTTAGGGTGATCTGCGAACTTACTAACCATGCCATCTTTATTCACCTCTCAATTGTCGGATCCTTTCAGCGGTAGTAGCCTTACAGCGCCAGAGACCCGGGTTCGATCCTGACTACGGGTGCTGTCGGTACGGAGTTTGTACGTTCGTCCCGTGACCTGCGTAGGTTTTCTCCGAGATCTTCGGTTTCCTCCCACAACCCACAAGGATGTGCAGGTTTGTAGGTTGACAAAAGTACTGGAGAAACTCTGCGGGTGCAGCAGCATCTATGGAGCGAAGGAAATAGGCAATAGGAAATAGGCAACGTTTTGGGCCGAAACCCTTTGGGTTTCGACCCGAAACGTTGCCTATTTCCTTCGCTCCATAGATGCTGCTGCACCCGCTGAGTTTCTCCAGCACTTTTGTCTACCTTCGATTTTCCGGCATCTGCATGCAGTTCCTTCTTAAACAGGTTTGTAGGTTACTTGGTACACAAAATTGCTGGAGAAACTCAGCGGGTGCAGCAGCATCTATGGAGCGAAGGAAATGGGTGATGTTTCAGGCCGAAACCCTTCTTCAGACTGATGGGGGGTGGGGGGGAGAAGGAAGGAAAAAGGGAGGAGGAGAAACCCGAGGGCGGGGGGATGGGAGGAGACAGCTCGAGGGTTAAGGAAGGGGAGGAGACTTGGCTTGGTATAAATGTGTAAATATAAAAATTGTCCCTCGAGTGTGCGGGGTAGTGTTAATGTGCGGGGGTCATTGGTCAGTGTGAACTCGGTGGGCCGAAGGTCCTGTTTCAGCGCTGTATCTCTAAACTAAACTTAATTAAACTTAAAGTAAGGGAGCTCAGAGTTGTTCAACTAAATGGTGTTGTGTGAACACAAGCTACACAAAATTATTGAGAGTTCCAGTGACAAGAAAAGACATATTACTTACAAAGATTTAGCTCAGTAAAGCACTCCTACCAATTTCTATTAATGCATGTACAAGGGGAACAGTAGATTTATTAAGGTTCTAACTCAAAGCAATAAAAAAGTTGTGTCGCTGTGCAGACGATTTATAAGAAGAGAACATAAGGGAAATCATTTATTTTTGGCAGCAAACATATTAAATCCTGATACATTTTTTTGGCTTATGTAAGTCCAATCAAGCAAACAAAATAAGCATGGTTTATTGCGCTTTGCTGAGATTATTTCACAACTTCAGCTACAATTGCTTAATTGCCACGCACTTTAATTAACTTTTTATTCATACCTTCGATACTTCCTCAGATATTCCTCGACGTGTTCAGTCTTGTACATTGTCAGAAAACACCATTAGATAATGTCAAATGGTCAAGGTCAAATAGGTTTCATTCCCATTCAAGAGAAACACAAAAC
This sequence comes from Amblyraja radiata, assembly GCF_010909765.2. Lineage (NCBI taxonomy): Eukaryota > Metazoa > Chordata > Chondrichthyes > Rajiformes > Rajidae > Amblyraja > Amblyraja radiata. The sequence continues at coordinate 3,727,578 of NC_045987.1, read as the reverse complement.
AGTGGTGCAGCGGTAGAGTTGCTGTCTTACAGCACTGGTTCCACCCACCGGGTGGCGCCGTTCATGGCAACCTCGCCAACAGCCTGTCTTGTCCCTTTCTTCCTTTGTTGTTTTTACTCTGTTTTTACTTGTATGTTTTACTGTATCTGTAGTTTTTGTATCTCTCTATTTATCTCTTCCCTCGATGGAGATGCAACTATTTCTATAACGTATCTCTGTCCACACTGCGGCCTTAACGTGGTGGAGCTGGCGGTCCCTTGGTCAGGGGTCGACACTGGAAGCTCCAACCGCAGGAGCCTCGATCGCCCTGAAGGCGGGGCCTCTTTGACCCGATACGGGGGCTCTGATCGCCGACTGCAGGAGCGTCAATTGCCCCGATTACAGATGTTTCGATCACCCCGACTGCGGGAGAAAAGGAGGAAAGAAGATATACGGTTTTTGCCTTCCATCACAGTGGGAAAGTGAGGTCGCTGAAAAGCAAGATGGGCATTGCTGCCTGCACTGGTGGGGACTCAGAGGGAGAGCCGTGAGTGCAGTGATCTCGGTGTTTGCGGGGACATCACGCCCTGAGAACATCCCAGAGTCTGGTGTGAGTGTGAACGGCTTTCTGACTGTTCGGGTGGACAGGGACCGCAGAGAGAGTGACAGCGGTCGGTACAACTCTGGTCACATCACAGTGAAGGAACGTGTGTGTGTGTGGCCTGGGCATTGAACATTGGCTTATGCTGTGTGCCCTGGGGATTCTCACACGCCGCTGTGGTGGATGTTTATGTTTAATCTTTATGTAGTTATGTATCTTGTTTGTTTTTTTCCAATGACTGTACGTTAAATCAAATTTCACTGGACCTCAGTACACATGACAGTAAAGGACCATTGAACCATGAACTATTGAACCATTGATTCCGACTTCGGGTGCTGTCTGTATGGAGTTTGTTCGTTCCCCCCATGACTTGCGTGGGTTTCCTCCGAGATCCTCCCACACTCCAAAGACGTACAGGTCTGTAGGTTAATTGGGTCGCTACAAGTGTAAATTGTCCATAGCATGTGTAGGATAGCGCTAATGTGCGGGGATCGCTGGTCGGCGCGGAGCGTTGGGCCGAGGGGTCTGTTTCCGCGCTGTATCTCTAAACTTAACTGTGAAATGCCGAACTATGAAGGCCGAAGGAAAGCCTGTGAACAAGTGTACCCGCTGAAAGTCTCTTCTGCCTGGAGCAGGAAGCATCTGCAGAAGGTCAACCGATGGGTGTGATATTTTGTTTTTTGAGAAATTAGAAAACTTGACAACACATTTCAGAGCAAAGCAGCGGAGGAAATGTTGACACCTATGACAGATGGGTAACATTTTGGGAAAAATAATCGCATCCTAATCCAGTGGTGTTTAATACCTTGCGCATATCTTCTGTGGCTGGATGTGGCTTCAGGCAGTTCTATCACCTAAATAGTTTTATCTGTATTTACCACATTATCTGTATAAGCAGCTGTCAGAGTACTGGGAGAGAGAGCTATGTTCAATTTTTGTTCGTCTAAATGCAATTTGAATGCGGTGATGAAAATGACCTATCCCGCAGCGTAGAAGTGACAAAACATAAGTAATTTCTCCCTTTGCTTGATGTTTAATTCATTTGACAGGAGGAAACTATCGATGAATGTTATCTGACAACTGTTTAAATCCTGCAGCATCTTGGCGGTGTATTTTTACAGAGCACTTCTTTTTCTTCATCCTCTCCTCTTTCACTTGCTGCGTGTGCGTTGCAGGAAGGCAGAACATAGGTGGCCATGTTCGCCATTGTCTGGCGTTAGAGTAGAAGTATGATACTGGCATCCATTGGGGCAAATCATGCCTTTGATCTGTCACAGCATCACAGCTGCTGATGGCTAACTCCCGAAGACAGACATAAAAAGCTGGAGTAACTCAGCGGGACGGGCGGCATCTCTGGAGAGAAGGAACGGGTGACATTTCGGGTCTGGTTAGGGATAAGGGAAATGAGAGAGATGGATTGTGATGTGGAGAGATAAAGAGCAATGAATGAATGATATGCAAAGAAGTAACTTACAGAATAAGAATATTTCATGGTGCATAGATGTCCTGAGGCATTGTATCAGCTCCATTAGATCTATACTTTGCAGAATCAGAATCAAGCTGTTCCGACCTGTTATAAGCATTACCATTAATTGCTCTACCTCATGCCTTTACTCCCTCCCTGTTTAATTATAGATGTTTCCGCAGAGATACCATTACATTTCTGTCTTACTCCGGTGGTCTGCACAATCAAAGTGCTTTGTCAAATATGATATTGTAAAGCATTGACTCAAAGAACAACATATTCCGTTTACAGAGGCAAGTCTGTCAGAGGCAGCGACACAAGACAAATAGCAGAGAGAGAGAGATGAGTAGGAAGGAACTGCAGATGCTGCTTCACACCGAAGATATACACAAAGTGCTGGAGTAACTCAGCTGGACAGGTAGCATCTGTGGAGAGAAGGAATGGGTGACGTTTCGGTTCGAGGCACTTCTTTTTTTTTTTTTCTTTTTTTTTTTTGTTTATTTTATTAGAAGTTAATACAGTACAAAACAGTACAGTGGAACCTATGTCATACCGTAATCCATTCTATGTACAACCTCTAGTTTTATGTTTGTTTTGAGAAGGAAATAAGCAAGACAAGAAAAAGAAAACAATAGAAAGAGGAAAAAATAGATGGTAGAGAATAGAAAAACGTGAAGTGTGTATATAAAAAAAAAAATGTGGAAAGTAGAAATAGGAGAGAAGGCCCCTTAAAAGAGAAATTTTCATATCTTTATTCGGAGATGTAGATCTATCCACGTCATGAACTGAAATCAGCAATCCTTATGGTACCGCTGCATCACATGATTCCAAAAAGTCGATGAAAGGAGACCAACTCCTTAAGAATTGGTCATATTTATCTATTAGTCGGAGTCTCATTTCTTCAAGGCGTGCTATGTCCATTCTTTAGACGTAGAGAGAGAATTTGATTGCCATACGGACCAGGAGTGGAACAATATAATTCTTACTTGCTGAAGCCTAACCGGCCCATTAATGCAACAACACACAAATAAATATATAATTATTATTAATACAAAAAATATATTACATTAATAATAGGTAATGTATAGCACTGGATCACTGCGTTTAATTCAGTTTGTTATTGTCATATGTATCGAGGTACAGTGAAACGCTTTTTGTTACTACATGCTATCAGTCAGTGGAAAGACTATACATGATTACAAGCAAGCCATGCACAGTGTACAGATACAGGATAAAGGGAATTGGCTTGTGCAAGATAAAGTCCGATCAAAGATAGTCCAAAGGTATCCAATGAGGTAGATGGTAGGTCAGGACTACTCTCTGGTTTGTGGTAGGATGGTTCAGTTGCCAGATTGATAACTAAAAGCTGGGAAGAAACTGTCCCTGAATCTGGAGGTGTGCGTTTTCACACTTATATTCTTCTTGCCTGATGTGAGAGGGGAGAAGAGGGAGTGGCCGTAACAACCAGCAGTTAAATCCACTGACTGCAATGTAATTGAATATTGAGTGCTGTTTGCAACACTGATGACTTGATTACAAAGTTAATTCAACCCAAGTCATAGTTCGCTGAAATTCTGTGTGTTTCAGTAAACGTAAAAACATTATATCAGTAACTACTCCACCTGCATAAAAGGCAGCATGGTGGCACAGCGGTAGAGTTGCTGCCTTGTGGGCCTGTCCCACTTAGGCAATTATTTTAGGCAACTACAGGAGACTAGTTTGTCGCCACATGTTCAACGGTGGTCGCCGGGAGTCGTCTCCTCAGTCGCGCAAAAAGTCGTAGCGTCTTTCTGGTCGACGTTAAATTTTCAACACGTTGAAAAAATTTTGGCGACAGTGGGTTTGACGCCAATGAGCGTACCTTGACTTCTCCTGACGTAGGTGCTGTCGTAGGTTGTCGCCAGTTTTTCGGCGACCTGCTACGACTATGATAATCGGCAGCAGATGGCTTAAAAAATCGGCAAGTGGGACAGGCCCATTACAGCACCAGAGACCTGGGTTCGATCCTGACAATGGGTGCTGTGTGTACGGAGTTTGTACGTTCTCCCCGTGACCTGCGTGGGTTTTCCCCGGGAACTTCAGTTTCCTCCCACATTCAAAAGACGTGCGGGATTGTCGTTTAATTGACTTTGGTTAAAATTGTAAATTGTCCCTCGTGTGTGCTTGTACAACGGGATTGCTGGTCAGCGGGGACTCAGTGGGCCGAAGGGCCTGTTTCCACGCTGTGTCTCTAAACTAAACTAAGAGGAGATCACAATGCATGACAACATACTTCATTCTCTGCTTCAATGGGGATGGTTTTCCAGCAATATTGAGTGTGTTGTCTGAAGTGGATTTCCGCTTTGATTATCGTCACTTTCAGAATTGTGCTGCTTTCGTGCTTAGAAGTTCTCATGTTTTACTTGAAACTTTGAACAGCTATAATTGAGAAGCTGAACAGCAATTACAAAAGGAGTCATGTGCCGCTTGTAACGATCTCCCTGTGCCCTGGACACCACTTGATTTGGTCGAAGCATTGCAAGCATCAAAAACTAATTAAGTTAATTAATCCTCTCAAAGTTCTCTCAAATATTGGTTTCTGCAACTCATCAAAATTCCAGGCAGAGCCATTGAGCAGAAGTGAAGCGGGGAACTGCAGCAAATTTCATCACTTGGGAACTGCGTATGTTTTATTTTGCAGTTAATGGGCTGATAGTCATAGAGTTATCGAGTCATACAGCGTGGAAACAGGCCCTTCGGCCCAACTTGCTCACACTGGCAGCATATCTCCACTTGCCTCCATTTGCCCCATATCCCTGTCAATAGACAATAGGTGCAGGAGGAGGCCATTCGGCCCTCCGAGCCAGCACCGCCATTCAATGTGATCATGGCTGATCATCGCCAATCAGTACCCCCGTTCCTGCCTTCTCCCCATATCCCCTGACTCCGCTATCTTTTAGAGCCCTATCTAGCTCTCTCTTGAATGCATCCAGAGAACCTGCCTCCACCGCCCGTTGGGTGAGGTGATTGCGACCACAGAGAAAATATTCAATGGAATGTGTGTAAGACTTTGTGACAGTGGGTGCTTGATGGTCAGAATGGACTAGATGGGCTGAAAGGCCTGTTTCCATGCTGCACTAATCTACTTGTTTAAGAAGGAACTGCAGATGCTGGAAAATCGAAGGTACACAAAAATGCTGGAGAAACTCAGCGGGTGCAGCAGCATCTATGGAGCGAAGGAAATAGGCAACGTTTCGGGTCGAAACCTGAAGGGTTTCGGCCCAAAACGTTGCCTATTTCCTTTTGCCTATTTCCTTCACTCCATAGATGCTGCTGCACCCGCTGAGTTTCTCCAGCATTTTTGTGTACCTGCACAAACCTATGACTCTCTAATTTTCAGGAAATCACAAGTAAATCCTGCAAGGAATTCAAGAAAAACATCTTTCCTGCACAGAATTGGCCAGACCAGTAGTATATGGAGCATGTACATGGTAGTTGTATATGGTATTTGAATATTTATTTCTCTAACTTCAAGTAACCCTTGCTTATCCCCTCTCTCTCTCTGTCCCTCCACCACTATAGTTCTCAGACTAGTTTCACTGTCCACCTGATTAATATTACTGATTGTATACCTCCTTGTCACCTTCCGCTCAGCTAACAACGAACCATTCTACATTTCCATTGATCATCATCTGCTTTGATCTATTGTTTTCACACCTCACATCCTCTGTGTGCCCTTCCATATCTCCAGTTTCCCTCTCCCCTGACTCTCAGACTTGAAGAAGGGTCTCGATCCCGAAATGTCACCCATTGCTTCTCTCCAGAGATTCTGCCTGTCCTGCTGAGTTATGCCCCTGTCCCACTTAGGAAACCTGAACGGAAACCTCTGGAGACTTTGCGCCCCACCCAAGGTTTCCGTGCGGTTCCCGGAGGTTTTTGCCAGTCTCCCTACCTGCTTCCACTACCTGCAACCTCCGGCAACCACCTGCAACCTCCGGGAACTGCACGGAAACCTTGGGTGGGGCGCAAAGTCTCCAGAGGTTTCCGTTCAGGTTTCCTAAGTGGGACAGGGGCATAACTCTAGTATTTTGGGTCTATCTTAGGTGTGTGGGTCACGGCGTAGCTGAGGAGAAACACGTGTCTCCAGGGGGAAAATTGAAGGTCGAGACTTATTGAATTGAATGACATTTACATTTTACAGATTTCTGCGTTGTAATTGATATTTCTTCTGTCTTTATTTGGCTTAGTTTGGTTTAGAGACACAGCATGGAAACGCGGCCTACGACCCAATGAGTCCACGCCAACAAACGATCCCTCACACACTAGTTCCATGTTATCCCAGTTTTATATCCTACACACTAGAGGGGGCAAATTACAGAAGACTATTTACCTACAAACCCACAGGTTTTGGGTATGTGGGAGGAAACATAAGCACCCAGAGAAAAGCCAAACAGGTCACAACGAGAACATGCAAACTCCGTACAGACAGCACCCGTAGTCATGATCGAACCCGGGTCTCTGGCGCTGCGCCACTCTGCTGAAATTCACTGGTGATATTTCCGCTGAATTATATTTCGCAATCTATTGAAGATCAATTCTTTTTAACTGAAGTCCCCAACAATTCAGTAGATACTTGACGATATATCATTCTTCTGCTTTTTGTGTCCATCTTGTTACAAATGTTGACCTCGTGGTCATCGTCCGTTCTGAAAAGGACGCAAGCTTCCGGCGCCAATCAGTGGAAGCCATCACTTGTCGCTATAGATGGTGGTGGTAGCTGAATCAGCTCGGGATATTTCCAGTTTCCAGTCCCGCCTCGTGGACGTTTCTGCTATGGGGCCACGATATATCATTGAAATCAAGTGTTTAAAACTCTGCCTCCCTCTCCATCAATCCTCCCTGAAATGTTGAGTGTTTTTGGCATTTAATAAAAATAACAGTTTTGCATCATCTGCAGTTTGAGTTTATTGTCTCGTGCAGCGAGGTGCAATGAAAAGCTTTTGTTGCGTGCCATCCAGTCAGCAGAAAGACAATTCCTGATTACAATCGAGCCATCAACAGTGTACAGATACATGATAAAGGGAAAAATGTGAATAGCATTCGCTGCAGTTTATTCTTGTGTTCCCTTCAGTATTCAATTCTGGCTCTGACGTTTGTACAGAATGCAATCTTCCAACTTCAGAAAATGTGATTAGAAACATTACTAATTATTTCACTTGTTCCCCAGTTATCAAGCCCTTGGATTTGGTCTCAAGGCAAGAAAACAATCGATTCAAATCGACGGAGAAGTCAATTGCACCTCACTGTCAATAACTAATTAAACAATTCTGGAAATTCAAAAAAAATTGGGAGATATTATCAAAGTTTGAGTTTTTAATACACCGTTCAATAAGTTTAACTGGGGGAAAAAAGTCAAAGATATTTGCAATAACTTCAAAATGGGAAAACATATTTAAATGCATTCAATAACTTTTCTTATCAACAGAGAAGTAGAGTAAGGCAATTGGGTTACTTTATTAAGGAAATTGTGGTACTCAGCGCCACTGAAGGCTGTGGAGGCCAAGTCTGAGTATTTTTAAGGCAAAGATAGACAAATTCTTGATTAGAACGGGTGTCGAGGGTTATATGGCAGGAAAATGGGATTAGGAGGCAGAGATCAGCCATGATTGAATGGGGGAGGGGACTCGGTGGGTCGAATGGCCTAATTCTACTCCGATAACTCGTGAACTCGTGAATCTAACCCCACACAAACCTCTCAGTAGCGGCCACAAACAATCTGCAAAAGGGGAGATTTTACTGAGGTGAATTCACCTACAAACCCTGCATGTCTTTGAGTGTTGAGGAGTGGACTGGTAGGAGAGGGATCTAAGTTTAGTTTATTGTCACACATAAGTGACTGCGCTATTTTATTAAGGGACTTATCTTTGGATTACACTTTGGTGCCTCTTCTGGTCATGGTTATGATTGCACACAAACTGTCCTGACTGGATATTTTGTTTAAGAAGGAACTGCAGATGCTGGAAAATCGAAGGTACACAAAAATGCTGGAGAAACTCAGCGGGTGCAGCAGCATCTATGGAGCGAAGGACGTTTCGGGCCGAAACCCTTCTTCAGACTGCTGCTGATTCACTGGTAGATGGATGAGATTCAGCAAGGTGTTTGTTTTTGCTCAGTATAATGGCTCAAATGTTGGTCTAGTTTAGAGATACAGCACAGAAACAGGCCATTCGGCCCACCGAATCCGCACCGACCAGCGATCCCCGCACATTAACTCTATCCCACACACACACTAGGGACAATTTTAAATTTATACCAACCCAATTAGCCTACAAACCTGCACGTCTTTGGAGTGTGGGAGGAAGCCGAAGATCTTGGAGAAAACCCACGCAGGTCACGGGGAGAACGTGCAAACTCCGCACAGACAGCACCCGTAGTCGGAACCGAACCCGGGACTCTGGGGCTGTGAGGCAGCAACTCTACCGCTGCACCACCGTGCTGCTCTAAATTTATGCAGAGAGAGAGAAAAATATATAGGTGGTAGCTGTGAATTATGCATCATATGCAGCACTGGCATGCTGGGGGATAGAAATTCAGTAAATAATTCCCATGGGATTTTATTTGTTGAGATAAAAGCCAACTGCATAGTGAAAGTACAGAACCTGACAGAAACAAGGTGGGAAAGCCATTTATTTAATTCAATTACTTAGTTCTAACAGTGTGATTCCAAAAATGCCAGCATTAAAGCATTGGGGTCATAGAATCATAGTGTCAACTTGCCCACCCTGACCAACATGCCCCCATCTACACTACTCCCACCTGCCTGCATTTTGCCCATATCCTTTTAAACCCATCCTGTCCACGTATTTAAGAAGGAACTGCAGATGCTGGAAAATCGAAGGAGCACAAAAGTGCTGGAGAAACTCAGCGGGTGCAGCAGCATCTATGGAGCGAAGGAAATAGGCAACGTTTCGGGCCGAAACCCTTCTTCAGACTGATGGGGGATGGGGGGGGGCGGGGAGAAGAAAGGAAGGAGGAGGAGGAGGGGCCCGAGGGCTGAGGGAGAGAGACAGCAAGGGCTAACAAAATTGGGAGAATTCAATGTTCATGCCCCCAGGATGTCCATGTACCTGTCTAAACTTTGTATAAACATTGTTATAGTCCCTGCCTCACTTACAAGTCTACAATTCAAAATTTTGCGGCACAGTAGAGTTGCTGCCCTACACCGCTTGCAGCGCTGGAGACCCGGGTTCGATCCCGACTGCTGGTGCTGTCTGTACAGAGTTTGTACCTTCTCCCCGTGACCTGCGTGGGTTTTATCCGATTTCTTCTGTTTCCTCCCATGCTCCAAAGACGTACAGGTTTGTAGGTAAATTGGCTTGGTGTATGTGTAAATTGTCCCTAGTGTGTGTAGGGGAGTGTTAATGTGCGGGGATCGCTGGTCGGCGCGGACTCAGTGGCCAAAGGGCCTGTTTCCGCGCAGTACCTCTAAACTAAACTAAACTACCTCCTCTGGCCGCTCGTTCCATACACCCACCACCACCCACCTCACCTTAAACCCATGTCCTCTGGTTTCCGTTTCCCCTATCCTGTGTTTAACTGATCTATTCCTCTCGTGATCTTATGCACCTCTATAAGATCACCCCACATCCTCCTGCGCTCGGGGAGACGCCATACGCCTTTGGGATGTGGGAGGAAACCGGAGCTCCTGGAGAAAACCCACACGGTCACGGGAGAACATGCAAACTTTGCACAGACAGCACCCGCAGTCGGGATCGAACCCGGGTCAGGCAGCAAACCTCCACCGTGCCACCCCATCTAAAACAATTACATTGTACGACTGGTATTGATAATTAATCCCATAGATTAAAATGGTGGGAGAAAAATAAATTTTCACCAAGATTGTCATGGTGATGAATATAGCTAAGGCAGTAACAGGAATCTCGGGACCAAGTATTCCTGAATAACTGAGCTCAAGGTGTCTCTGCCATTATCCTTAATGCTCTGTATAAATGAAACTATAGTCATTAACATTGGTGACCTGTAAAAATGCACAGGCTTCATCCAGATTTTAATAAAAACACGTTGCATAAAAGGATCTTGCCCCTCTGCAAATATTTTGCATAGTTTAATAGTGCACGTTATGCTAATTGCTGCACTGATTTCCCATCAATAACATTCAGAGAACAAAAATGTAATTTTAAAAATCTTGCTCCTTGCTCTGCAGTGGTGTTCACGTTGTGAAACTTAAACACGTTTGAATCTTGTGAGTTTGGCTGAAGCACTGTTATGGTATTCTGGTTGCTGTGGCAGCACTTTGCATTACAGGGAGCCCACTGCTTGTCTCAACTGTGCTTTTACACATCGATTAACAATGAGGCTCCATATATGTTGCCCCCGCGATGTGTTATCATCAACCATAGTGGACGCAAAACCATTCTTTTTCAACAAACCTTTTCAGCCAGAGAGTTGTGGATCTGTGGAATTCTCTGCCACAGAAGGCAGTGGAGGCCGATTCAAGGGAGAGTTACATTACATTACATTACATTAGCTCTTTGGGCTAATGGCATCAAGGGATATGGGGAGAAAGCAGGAACGAGGTACTGATTCTGGACGACCAGCCGTGATCATATTGAATGGCGGTGCTGGCTCGAAGGGCTGAATGGCCTACTCCTGCACTTATTTTCTATGTTTTTATTCAGCCCATTGATTTCTGGCCAGTTCTTACCATGGTGGCACAGTGGGTGCCACTGAGAGGTTTCTGTGGGGGGGGGGAGATTCATGTTCACAAGTTATAGGAGTAGAATTTGGCCATTCGGCCCATCGGGTCTACTCCGCCATTCAATCATGGCTGATCTCTGCCTCCGAATCCCATTTTCCTGCCTTCTCCCCATAGCTCTTGACATGCGTTCTAATCAAGAATTTGTCTCTGACTTGGTCTCCACAGCCCTCTGTGGCAATGATTTCCACAGATTAACTATCCTCTGACTAAAGAAATTCCTTCTCACCTCGTTTCTAAAAGAACGCCCCTTAATTCTAATGCTTTGACCTCTGGTCCTCGACTCTCCCACCAGTGGAAACATCCTCTCCACATCCACTCTATCTCTGCCTGTCTATAGATGCAAGGAATGGAGCAGGATCAGTAAGGCCTGGTGTGTCTTACTGTGGGTACACACAAAAAAAAAAAGCTGGAGAAACTCAGCGGGTGCAGCAGCATCTATGGAGCGAAGGACATAGGTGACGTTTCGGGACGAAGCCCTTCTTCAGACTGTCTTACTGTGTTCAAGATAATTCAATAGACGGTGTGGGCCAGAATGTTAAGTACATTGGCTTTAAAGGGTTCTCATATAAAGCCACCATAACAATAAAACTATACTCACCTCGCACGTTTAAATGAGAAAACACTAAATTATCTGCAAGGCACAAAATCTTTGAAAATAATCACCGATTATCGCCAAAGGAATAAACTGGAGGGTAAATCTCTGTGATTTAACATAATTCATATTCAGTTCAATGTGATGTATAGTTAACATAAATGTTACATTTGATATATGATATTCCATGTGGCAGAGGCCTCTCATTAAATTTTACAATTCAGCGTAGTATGTCTCGTAGTATACACCTACCACCCTTTGTGTGAAAAATTAATTATTCAGAATATTATTAAATCTTCCCCCCCCTCTTCACATTAAACCTTTGTCCCCTGGTTCTCAATTCCCCTGCTCTGGGCAAGATGCTCAGTAAATCTACACAATCTATTCCTCTCATGATTATATATATTCCTCATGTTTTTTTTCCAGAGATGCTCCCTGACCTGCTGAGTTACTCCAGCTTTTTGTGTCTATCTTCTTTATTTATTCCAAAGCCAATTCACCTCACCTATAGTCTACGCCAAGGGGCTGTTATTCTGATTTAATGTACTGCTTGGATCTGTCATCTTCACTAGGGGTTGTATTCCCAAACTTGGCTTCTTTCCATTTTTACCAGTAACTCCACTTTGTTGCGACTCAGCTAAGTTTTTTCCAGACGTTATTCATCGTGACGGCTCATCGTCCCAAGAGATTGGCAACAAAGCATTAAAGAAATAATTCAGGCATATGTTTCAACATAATATTGGAGCCAGACTTCATGAGGAAGGCTGCTGCTGCTCAGTGCACATATATATGCACACCTGAGAATATCCAGGGCAGCATGGTGGCACAGCGGTGGATTTGCTGTCTTACAGCACCTACAGCATTAGAGTCCCGGGTTCGATCCTGACTACGGGTGCTGTCTGTACGGAGTTTGCACGTTCTCCCCGTGACCCGCGTGGGTTTTCTCCAAGAACTTCGATTTCCTCCCACACTCCAAAAATGTACAGGCTTGGCAAGTTAATTGACTATGTATAAATGTAAAAAGTGTTCCTAGTTTAGGATAGTGTTAATGTGCGGGGATCGCTGGTCGATGCAGACTCGGTGGGCCGAAGGTCCTGTTTCCGTGTTGTATCTCTTAAAAAAATATATTTTCTTTTCCCTTTATTTTGAGTTGTGCACATCGGCTCTGACCTTCCTTCCATCGAGGGTATTTATCGCAGTCGCTGCCTCAAAAAGGCTGGCAGTATCATCAAAGACCCACACCATCCTGGCCACACACTCATCTCCCTGCTACCTTCAGGTAGAAGGTACAGGAGCCTGAAGACTGCAACAACCAGGTTCAGGAATAGCTACTTCCCCTCAGCCATCAGGCTATTAAACCTGGCTCGGACAAAACTCTGATTATTAGCAACCACTTTCTGTTATTTGCACTACCAGTTTATTTATTCATGTGTGTATATATTTATATCATGGTATATGGACACATTTATCTGTTTTGTAGTAAATGCCTACTATTTTCTGTGTGCTTAAGCAAAGCAAGAATTTCATTGTCCTATACAGGGACACATGACAATAAACTCACTTGAACTTGGCTAAAATTGCAGGTTGTAAAAAAAACCCCATTTAGTTTTGTGATACTGGTCCTTCGGTGCACCGTGTCTGTGCCGGCCAGTGATCCCCGCACACTAACACCGTTCTACACACACCAGTGACAATTTACAATTTTACCGAAGCCAATTAACCTACAAACCTGTTTGTCTTTTGAGTGTGGGAGGAAACCAGAAATCCTGGAGAAAACCCACATAGTCACGGGGAGAACGTACAAACTCCATACAGACAGCAGGATCGAACTCGGGTCTCTGGCGCTGTAAGGCAGTGACTCTACCGCTGCGCCACCGTGCCCCCCCCTTGGTGTTTTTTTCTTAATTCTTCTGCATTTACAGCATAATAATGTCATGAAAAGCAGACATTAACTGCTGTGGATAAGCTGAAAAATATATAAACTGGTCCAGTGAAGTTATAGGGAGATAAGGTTTTCTCATTTGGTTTTACGACAAGGGCATAGATGTAAAAAAAGTCACGCCTCAATAGAATAGAACATATAATATTCCCACATTATGTGCCCTCCATAATTGCACAAGATAATATTTTTGCCAATGCTTCACAGACACAAAAACATTGTTGAATCTATTATCTATTCATGGATTCTATCGTGTTCTCAAACAGCATCAAGTTTATTTCTTCACGTAATCTGACAAACGTTTTGAAATGGCCGAAAAAAAACCTTGTGGCTAATAATCTCATTCGCCATCTATGGGAATAAGAGTGTGCAATAAGTAAAGATGAGGTAGGAAGGAACTGCAGATGCTGGTTTAAACAGAAGATAGACACAAAATGCTGGAGTATTTCAGCGGGACAGGCAGCATCTCTGCAGACACTTCAGACTCAGTAAAATGAGGTGTGAATTGTGAAGCCAGAGGAAGGAATATAGGTGGAAGGGCAAGGGGGACAGAGAAGGGGAGAAACGGTTGCAATTTACAGAAATGGCTACATTTGCCAGATAGTCTGTTGATTGCACAAACATTTTAGAATGGAAGGTGAATTATTAAATGCATATTAAATCTGACTATGGTTACAAAATTGCATCAATGAAAGCAGAAATATTTCATCAGGATATAGTTACAACAATATTCATCAGAACCCGGCTGTACGGTGGCGCAGCGGTAGAGTTGCTTCTTCTTCTTGCGTATGGCGTGCACAGCCAAACGTTGTTGGTCAACTTGTTCTATTTGATCTTGTTTGTGCAGGTCAGGTTGATTGCATTAGTCGAAACAGGGTGGACCACGTGAAGATTGCAATCTCCCACCCCGGTTGAGTTGCTGCCTTACAGCGCCAGAGACCCGGGTTCGATCCTGACTACAGGTGCTGGTCTATACGGAGTTTTATATTCTCCCCGTGACCTGCGTGGGTTTTCTCCGAGATTATCTTTTTCCTCCCACACTCCAAAGACGTAGAGGTTTGTATGTTAATTAGTTCGGTATAAAAAATGTCCCGAGTGTAGGATGGTGTTAATGAATGAATGAAATGATTAATACTTTATTGTCACATGTCCCAGCAACATTCTTTATATTGGACACCCAAGGTATGCAAAGAGACGCCACATAAAGGGCGCCGACATAAAGGTGGGGATCGCTGGTCGGTATGGACTCGGTGGGCCGAAGGGCATGTTTCCGTGCTGTATCTCTAATATTTCTCAGAACAGCAGAGAGGTTGTTATCTTAGGAACAGTGCTCAACATGGGAAGACACGAGATAATGAAGTTCTTGGGAGAAATGCCATCTCCCTTGATAACTCAGTACAGAATTACAATATTTGTAATACTGAAGATTACATCCCCAAGTAACGGTATGTTAAGATGAAGATTAATATTGTCTCCAAATTTTGCTTGTTTAGATTCAAGAAATGCTTAAATCAGAAACCTATCAGAATAAATCCAGGCTAATCACTGAAGCCACTTACGTTTTCTCATCATTTAAGCTTTGTGGCCACACAATAAATACTGACTTTAAGTAAACAAATTAATACTTAATGCTTGCTTCTATTTGCAATTTGAATCATTATGAGTTTATAATGAGAGGAGGCACTTTGTATGTTGTAAAAATGGAAGGTTAGATTAATTTCCCAGTATAAATATCCAAGATCACCTCCAGTTTCAGGGACAGATTCTTTCCAGCTATTATCCGGCAACTGAATCATCCCACCACAACCGGAGAGCAGTGCTGAACTACTACTTACCTCTTTGTTGACCCTCGGACTATCCTTATTTGGACTTTGCTGGCTTTACCTTGCACTAAACGTTATTTCCTTATCATGTATCTGTACACTGTGGACGGCTCGAATGTAATCATGTATTGTCTTTCCGCTGACTGGATAGCACGCAACAAAAGCATTTCACTGTACCTCGGTACATGTGACAATAAACTAAAACTGTAACAATTACCAATGTATTGTCATATCAAATAATCATGGGCCTGTCCCACTTATGCAACTTTTTCGGCGACTGCCAGCACCCGTCATAGGTCGTTGATATTTTCCAACATGTAGAAAATCCAGCGGCGACCAGAACAAGGTACGACTCTTTGGGCGACTACTCACGACCATACAGGCTTCACCCCGCGACATGTCACCAGGGTGTCGCCTGTATGGTCGTGAGTCGTCTCCTCGGTCGCCCAAAGAGTCGTAGCGTCTTTCTGGTCGCCGCTGGATTTTCAACATGTCCAGCAACATCTGTTTTGATTTGCAATATATAGCTTTTGGCTTCTCATTGTTAGACTAAAGATAATGAGCAGGCATCAAAATATTAACATATTTCCAGTCTCGGCATCTGTATTCAAGTCCCTGAAAGTGCCATTTAATTAATGCATTCCAACCATTGTTATTCCCAGTGCTTTTGCAATCTGTGTTTGGTCTTTTACCTCTTAACGTCCCATTAAAACTCTGTGTCACACTCTTAAATATTTCAACAGCTTTGAGTAATCAGTGTTTTCGTAAACCGTAAAAGAGGTGACAGATTATTAACATGGTATGAATCATGGGTCATTATTATAAAGACGATGGAAGTGGCATTAGCAAAATCACGGTGGCGCAGCGGTAGAGTTGCTGCCTCACCGCGCCAGAGACTCGGGTTCGATCCCGACTACGGGTGCTGTCCGCATGCAGTCTGCATTTCTCCCCGTGACCTGCGTGGGTTTTCTCTGGGAGCTCTGGTTTCCTCCCAAATTCCAAAGAAGTACAGGTTTGTCGCTTAATTGGCTTGGTGTTTGTGTAAATTGTCCCTTGTGTGTGTAGGGGATCACTGGTCGGAGCAGACTTGGTGGGCCGAAGGACCTGTTTCCGCGCTGTTATCTCTAAACTAAACTAAACTAAACTCAACTCAAAAGATAGTGAGAGGACATGGTAAAACTGTAAGAAAACATATTAAATTTCTGTAGAGGGTGCAAGAATTAAGAGGTAAATATGACAGAGCTCAGAGCAAAATAGTTGTTTCAAGAGCCTGGTGTAGGGCAGGGAAATAGCACGACCTGCCCAACATAGTTGACTGAGATACAAGAAAGTGCTGGAGGAACTCAACATTTCAGGCAGTATTTAGAGTCATAGTGTCATGCAGTGTGGAGACAGGCCCATCGGCACAGCTTGCCCACACTGGCCAACATGTCCCATCCACACTACTTGCCTGCAATTGGCCTATTTCCCTCTAATCCTGTCCTATCCATGTATCTGCCTAAATCTTTCTTAGATGTCGTGATAATACCTTCCTCAACTACCTCCTTCAGCAGCTCGTTCCATGAAGCCACCACCCTTTCAATCGGAAATGGATAGGCTATGTTTCGGGTCAGGACCTTTCGTCAGAGTTTAGTTTAGTTTAGTTTAGAGATACAGCGCAGAAACAGGCCCTTCGGCCCACCGACTCCTTGTCACCTTCCGCTCAGCTAACAACGAACCATTCTACATTTCCATTGATCATCATCTGCTTTGATCTATTGTTTTCACACCTCACATCCTCTGTGTGCCCTTCCATATCTCCAGTTTCCCTCTCCCCTGACTCTCAGACTTGAAGAAGGGTCTCGATCCCGAAATGTCACCCATTGCTTCTCTCCAGAGATTCTGCCTGTCCTGCTGAGTTATGCCCCTGTCCCACTTAGGAAACCTGAACGGAAACCTCTGGAGACTTTGCGCCCCACCCAAGGTTTCCGTGCGGTTCCCGGAGGTTTTTGCCAGTCTCCCTACCTGCTTCCACTACCTGCAACCTCCGGCAACCACCTGCAACCTCCGGGAACTGCACGGAAACCTTGGGTGGGGCGCAAAGTCTCCAGAGGTTTCCGTTCAGGTTTCCTAAGTGGGACAGGGGCATAACTCTAGTATTTTGGGTCTATCTTAGGTGTGTGGGTCACGGCGTAGCTGAGGAGAAACACGTGTCTCCAGGGGGAAAATTGAAGGTCGAGACTTATTGAATTGAATGACATTTACATTTTACAGATTTCTGCGTTGTAATTGATATTTCTTCTGTCTTTATTTGGCTTAGTTTGGTTTAGAGACACAGCATGGAAACGCGGCCTACGACCCAATGAGTCCACGCCAACAAACGATCCCTCACACACTAGTTCCATGTTATCCCAGTTTTATATCCTACACACTAGAGGGGGCAAATTACAGAAGACTATTTACCTACAAACCCACAGGTTTTGGGTATGTGGGAGGAAACATAAGCACCCAGAGAAAAGCCAAACAGGTCACAACGAGAACATGCAAACTCCGTACAGACAGCACCCGTAGTCATGATCGAACCCGGGTCTCTGGCGCTGCGCCACTCTGCTGAAATTCACTGGTGATATTTCCGCTGAATTATATTTCGCAATCTATTGAAGATCAATTCTTTTTAACTGAAGTCCCCAACAATTCAGTAGATACTTGACGATATATCATTCTTCTGCTTTTTGTGTCCATCTTGTTACAAATGTTGACCTCGTGGTCATCGTCCGTTCTGAAAAGGACGCAAGCTTCCGGCGCCAATCAGTGGAAGCCATCACTTGTCGCTATAGATGGTGGTGGTAGCTGAATCAGCTCGGGATATTTCCAGTTTCCAGTCCCGCCTCGTGGACGTTTCTGCTATGGGGCCACGATATATCATTGAAATCAAGTGTTTAAAACTCTGCCTCCCTCTCCATCAATCCTCCCTGAAATGTTGAGTGTTTTTGGCATTTAATAAAAATAACAGTTTTGCATCATCTGCAGTTTGAGTTTATTGTCTCGTGCAGCGAGGTGCAATGAAAAGCTTTTGTTGCGTGCCATCCAGTCAGCAGAAAGACAATTCCTGATTACAATCGAGCCATCAACAGTGTACAGATACATGATAAAGGGAAAAATGTGAATAGCATTCGCTGCAGTTTATTCTTGTGTTCCCTTCAGTATTCAATTCTGGCTCTGACGTTTGTACAGAATGCAATCTTCCAACTTCAGAAAATGTGATTAGAAACATTACTAATTATTTCACTTGTTCCCCAGTTATCAAGCCCTTGGATTTGGTCTCAAGGCAAGAAAACAATCGATTCAAATCGACGGAGAAGTCAATTGCACCTCACTGTCAATAACTAATTAAACAATTCTGGAAATTCAAAAAAAATTGGGAGATATTATCAAAGTTTGAGTTTTTAATACACCGTTCAATAAGTTTAACTGGGGGAAAAAAGTCAAAGATATTTGCAATAACTTCAAAATGGGAAAACATATTTAAATGCATTCAATAACTTTTCTTATCAACAGAGAAGTAGAGTAAGGCAATTGGGTTACTTTATTAAGGAAATTGTGGTACTCAGCGCCACTGAAGGCTGTGGAGGCCAAGTCTGAGTATTTTTAAGGCAAAGATAGACAAATTCTTGATTAGAACGGGTGTCGAGGGTTATATGGCAGGAAAATGGGATTAGGAGGCAGAGATCAGCCATGATTGAATGGGGGAGGGGACTCGGTGGGTCGAATGGCCTAATTCTACTCCGATAACTCGTGAACTCGTGAATCTAACCCCACACAAACCTCTCAGTAGCGGCCACAAACAATCTGCAAAAGGGGAGATTTTACTGAGGTGAATTCACCTACAAACCCTGCATGTCTTTGAGTGTTGAGGAGTGGACTGGTAGGAGAGGGATCTAAGTTTAGTTTATTGTCACACATAAGTGACTGCGCTATTTTATTAAGGGACTTATCTTTGGATTACACTTTGGTGCCTCTTCTGGTCATGGTTATGATTGCACACAAACTGTCCTGACTGGATATTTTGTTTAAGAAGGAACTGCAGATGCTGGAAAATCGAAGGTACACAAAAATGCTGGAGAAACTCAGCGGGTGCAGCAGCATCTATGGAGCGAAGGACGTTTCGGGCCGAAACCCTTCTTCAGACTGCTGCTGATTCACTGGTAGATGGATGAGATTCAGCAAGGTGTTTGTTTTTGCTCAGTATAATGGCTCAAATGTTGGTCTAGTTTAGAGATACAGCACAGAAACAGGCCATTCGGCCCACCGAATCCGCACCGACCAGCGATCCCCGCACATTAACTCTATCCCACACACACACTAGGGACAATTTTAAATTTATACCAACCCAATTAGCCTACAAACCTGCACGTCTTTGGAGTGTGGGAGGAAGCCGAAGATCTTGGAGAAAACCCACGCAGGTCACGGGGAGAACGTGCAAACTCCGCACAGACAGCACCCGTAGTCGGAACCGAACCCGGGACTCTGGGGCTGTGAGGCAGCAACTCTACCGCTGCACCACCGTGCTGCTCTAAATTTATGCAGAGAGAGAGAAAAATATATAGGTGGTAGCTGTGAATTATGCATCATATGCAGCACTGGCATGCTGGGGGATAGAAATTCAGTAAATAATTCCCATGGGATTTTATTTGTTGAGATAAAAGCCAACTGCATAGTGAAAGTACAGAACCTGACAGAAACAAGGTGGGAAAGCCATTTATTTAATTCAATTACTTAGTTCTAACAGTGTGATTCCAAAAATGCCAGCATTAAAGCATTGGGGTCATAGAATCATAGTGTCAACTTGCCCACCCTGACCAACATGCCCCCATCTACACTACTCCCACCTGCCTGCATTTTGCCCATATCCTTTTAAACCCATCCTGTCCACGTATTTAAGAAGGAACTGCAGATGCTGGAAAATCGAAGGAGCACAAAAGTGCTGGAGAAACTCAGCGGGTGCAGCAGCATCTATGGAGCGAAGGAAATAGGCAACGTTTCGGGCCGAAACCCTTCTTCAGACTGATGGGGGATGGGGGGGGCGGGGAGAAGAAAGGAAGGAGGAGGAGGAGGGGCCCGAGGGCTGAGGGAGAGAGACAGCAAGGGCTAACAAAATTGGGAGAATTCAATGTTCATGCCCCCAGGATGTCCATGTACCTGTCTAAACTTTGTATAAACATTGTTATAGTCCCTGCCTCACTTACAAGTCTACAATTCAAAATTTTGCGGCACAGTAGAGTTGCTGCCCTACACCGCTTGCAGCGCTGGAGACCCGGGTTCGATCCCGACTGCTGGTGCTGTCTGTACAGAGTTTGTACCTTCTCCCCGTGACCTGCGTGGGTTTTATCCGATTTCTTCTGTTTCCTCCCATGCTCCAAAGACGTACAGGTTTGTAGGTAAATTGGCTTGGTGTATGTGTAAATTGTCCCTAGTGTGTGTAGGGGAGTGTTAATGTGCGGGGATCGCTGGTCGGCGCGGACTCAGTGGCCAAAGGGCCTGTTTCCGCGCAGTACCTCTAAACTAAACTAAACTACCTCCTCTGGCCGCTCGTTCCATACACCCACCACCACCCACCTCACCTTAAACCCATGTCCTCTGGTTTCCGTTTCCCCTATCCTGTGTTTAACTGATCTATTCCTCTCGTGATCTTATGCACCTCTATAAGATCACCCCACATCCTCCTGCGCTCGGGGAGACGCCATACGCCTTTGGGATGTGGGAGGAAACCGGAGCTCCTGGAGAAAACCCACACGGTCACGGGAGAACATGCAAACTTTGCACAGACAGCACCCGCAGTCGGGATCGAACCCGGGTCAGGCAGCAAACCTCCACCGTGCCACCCCATCTAAAACAATTACATTGTACGACTGGTATTGATAATTAATCCCATAGATTAAAATGGTGGGAGAAAAATAAATTTTCACCAAGATTGTCATGGTGATGAATATAGCTAAGGCAGTAACAGGAATCTCGGGACCAAGTATTCCTGAATAACTGAGCTCAAGGTGTCTCTGCCATTATCCTTAATGCTCTGTATAAATGAAACTATAGTCATTAACATTGGTGACCTGTAAAAATGCACAGGCTTCATCCAGATTTTAATAAAAACACGTTGCATAAAAGGATCTTGCCCCTCTGCAAATATTTTGCATAGTTTAATAGTGCACGTTATGCTAATTGCTGCACTGATTTCCCATCAATAACATTCAGAGAACAAAAATGTAATTTTAAAAATCTTGCTCCTTGCTCTGCAGTGGTGTTCACGTTGTGAAACTTAAACACGTTTGAATCTTGTGAGTTTGGCTGAAGCACTGTTATGGTATTCTGGTTGCTGTGGCAGCACTTTGCATTACAGGGAGCCCACTGCTTGTCTCAACTGTGCTTTTACACATCGATTAACAATGAGGCTCCATATATGTTGCCCCCGCGATGTGTTATCATCAACCATAGTGGACGCAAAACCATTCTTTTTCAACAAACCTTTTCAGCCAGAGAGTTGTGGATCTGTGGAATTCTCTGCCACAGAAGGCAGTGGAGGCCGATTCAAGGGAGAGTTACATTACATTACATTACATTAGCTCTTTGGGCTAATGGCATCAAGGGATATGGGGAGAAAGCAGGAACGAGGTACTGATTCTGGACGACCAGCCGTGATCATATTGAATGGCGGTGCTGGCTCGAAGGGCTGAATGGCCTACTCCTGCACTTATTTTCTATGTTTTATTCAGCCCATTGATTTCTGGCCAGTTCTTACCATGGTGGCACAGTGGGTGCCACTGAGAGGTTTCTGTGGGGGGGGGGAGATTCATGTTCACAAGTTATAGGAGTAGAATTTGGCCATTCGGCCCATCGGGTCTACTCCGCCATTCAATCATGGCTGATCTCTGCCTCCGAATCCCATTTTCCTGCCTTCTCCCCATAGCTCTTGACATGCGTTCTAATCAAGAATTTGTCTCTGACTTGGTCTCCACAGCCCTCTGTGGCAATGATTTCCACAGATTAACTATCCTCTGACTAAAGAAATTCCTTCTCACCTCGTTTCTAAAAGAACGCCCCTTAATTCTAATGCTTTGACCTCTGGTCCTCGACTCTCCCACCAGTGGAAACATCCTCTCCACATCCACTCTATCTCTGCCTGTCTATAGATGCAAGGAATGGAGCAGGATCAGTAAGGCCTGGTGTGTCTTACTGTGGGTACACACAAAAAAAAAAAGCTGGAGAAACTCAGCGGGTGCAGCAGCATCTATGGAGCGAAGGACATAGGTGACGTTTCGGGACGAAGCCCTTCTTCAGACTGTCTTACTGTGTTCAAGATAATTCAATAGACGGTGTGGGCCAGAATGTTAAGTACATTGGCTTTAAAGGGTTCTCATATAAAGCCACCATAACAATAAAACTATACTCACCTCGCACGTTTAAATGAGAAAACACTAAATTATCTGCAAGGCACAAAATCTTTGAAAATAATCACCGATTATCGCCAAAGGAATAAACTGGAGGGTAAATCTCTGTGATTTAACATAATTCATATTCAGTTCAATGTGATGTATAGTTAACATAAATGTTACATTTGATATATGATATTCCATGTGGCAGAGGCCTCTCATTAAATTTTACAATTCAGCGTAGTATGTCTCGTAGTATACACCTACCACCCTTTGTGTGAAAAATTAATTATTCAGAATATTATTAAATCTTCCCCCCCCTCTTCACATTAAACCTTTGTCCCCTGGTTCTCAATTCCCCTGCTCTGGGCAAGATGCTCAGTAAATCTACACAATCTATTCCTCTCATGATTATATATATTCCTCATGTTTTTTTTCCAGAGATGCTCCCTGACCTGCTGAGTTACTCCAGCTTTTTGTGTCTATCTTCTTTATTTATTCCAAAGCCAATTCACCTCACCTATAGTCTACGCCAAGGGGCTGTTATTCTGATTTAATGTACTGCTTGGATCTGTCATCTTCACTAGGGGTTGTATTCCCAAACTTGGCTTCTTTCCATTTTTACCAGTAACTCCACTTTGTTGCGACTCAGCTAAGTTTTTTCCAGACGTTATTCATCGTGACGGCTCATCGTCCCAAGAGATTGGCAACAAAGCATTAAAGAAATAATTCAGGCATATGTTTCAACATAATATTGGAGCCAGACTTCATGAGGAAGGCTGCTGCTGCTCAGTGCACATATATATGCACACCTGAGAATATCCAGGGCAGCATGGTGGCACAGCGGTGGATTTGCTGTCTTACAGCACCTACAGCATTAGAGTCCCGGGTTCGATCCTGACTACGGGTGCTGTCTGTACGGAGTTTGCACGTTCTCCCCGTGACCCGCGTGGGTTTTCTCCAAGAACTTCGATTTCCTCCCACACTCCAAAAATGTACAGGCTTGGCAAGTTAATTGACTATGTATAAATGTAAAAAGTGTTCCTAGTTTAGGATAGTGTTAATGTGCGGGGATCGCTGGTCGATGCAGACTCGGTGGGCCGAAGGTCCTGTTTCCGTGTTGTATCTCTTAAAAAAATATATTTTCTTTTCCCTTTATTTGAGTTGTGCACATCGGCTCTGACCTTCCTTCCATCGAGGGTATTTATCGCAGTCGCTGCCTCAAAAAGGCTGGCAGTATCATCAAAGACCCACACCATCCTGGCCACACACTCATCTCCCTGCTACCTTCAGGTAGAAGGTACAGGAGCCTGAAGACTGCAACAACCAGGTTCAGGAATAGCTACTTCCCCTCAGCCATCAGGCTATTAAACCTGGCTCGGACAAAACTCTGATTATTAGCAACCACTTTCTGTTATTTGCACTACCAGTTTATTTATTCATGTGTGTATATATTTATATCATGGTATATGGACACATTATCTGTTTTGTAGTAAATGCCTACTATTTTCTGTGTGCTTAAGCAAAGCAAGAATTTCATTGTCCTATACAGGGACACATGACAATAAACTCACTTGAACTTGGCTAAAATTGCAGGTTGTAAAAAAAACCCCATTTAGTTTTGTGATACTGGTCCTTCGGTGCACCGTGTCTGTGCCGGCCAGTGATCCCCGCACACTAACACCGTTCTACACACACCAGTGACAATTTACAATTTTACCGAAGCCAATTAACCTACAAACCTGTTTGTCTTTTGAGTGTGGGAGGAAACCAGAAATCCTGGAGAAAACCCACATAGTCACGGGGAGAACGTACAAACTCCATACAGACAGCAGGATCGAACTCGGGTCTCTGGCGCTGTAAGGCAGTGACTCTACCGCTGCGCCACCGTGCCCCCCCCTTGGTGTTTTTTTCTTAATTCTTCTGCATTTACAGCATAATAATGTCATGAAAAGCAGACATTAACTGCTGTGGATAAGCTGAAAAATATATAAACTGGTCCAGTGAAGTTATAGGGAGATAAGGTTTTCTCATTTGGTTTTACGACAAGGGCATAGATGTAAAAAAAGTCACGCCTCAATAGAATAGAACATATAATATTCCCACATTATGTGCCCTCCATAATTGCACAAGATAATATTTTTGCCAATGCTTCACAGACACAAAAACATTGTTGAATCTATTATCTATTCATGGATTCTATCGTGTTCTCAAACAGCATCAAGTTTATTTCTTCACGTAATCTGACAAACGTTTTGAAATGGCCGAAAAAAAAACCTTGTGGCTAATAATCTCATTCGCCATCTATGGGAATAAGAGTGTGCAATAAGTAAAGATGAGGTAGGAAGGAACTGCAGATGCTGGTTTAAACAGAAGATAGACACAAAATGCTGGAGTATTTCAGCGGGACAGGCAGCATCTCTGCAGACACTTCAGACTCAGTAAAATGAGGTGTGAATTGTGAAGCCAGAGGAAGGAATATAGGTGGAAGGGCAAGGGGGACAGAGAAGGGGAGAAACGGTTGCAATTTACAGAAATGGCTACATTTGCCAGATAGTCTGTTGATTGCACAAACATTTTAGAATGGAAGGTGAATTATTAAATGCATATTAAATCTGACTATGGTTACAAAATTGCATCAATGAAAGCAGAAATATTTCATCAGGATATAGTTACAACAATATTCATCAGAACCCGGCTGTACGGTGGCGCAGCGGTAGAGTTGCTTCTTCTTCTTGCGTATGGCGTGCACAGCCAAACGTTGTTGGTCAACTTGTTCTATTTGATCTTGTTTGTGCAGGTCAGGTTGATTGCATTAGTCGAAACAGGGTGGACCACGTGAAGATTGCAATCTCCCACCCCGGTTGAGTTGCTGCCTTACAGCGCCAGAGACCCGGGTTCGATCCTGACTACAGGTGCTGGTCTATACGGAGTTTTATATTCTCCCCGTGACCTGCGTGGGTTTTCTCCGAGATTATCTTTTTCCTCCCACACTCCAAAGACGTAGAGGTTTGTATGTTAATTAGTTCGGTATAAAAAATGTCCCGAGTGTAGGATGGTGTTAATGAATGAATGAAATGATTAATACTTTATTGTCACATGTCCCAGCAACATTCTTTATATTGGACACCCAAGGTATGCAAAGAGACGCCACATAAAGGGCGCCGACATAAAGGTGGGGATCGCTGGTCGGTATGGACTCGGTGGGCCGAAGGGCATGTTTCCGTGCTGTATCTCTAATATTTCTCAGAACAGCAGAGAGGTTGTTATCTTAGGAACAGTGCTCAACATGGGAAGACACGAGATAATGAAGTTCTTGGGAGAAATGCCATCTCCCTTGATAACTCAGTACAGAATTACAATATTTGTAATACTGAAGATTACATCCCCAAGTAACGGTATGTTAAGATGAAGATTAATATTGTCTCCAAATTTTGCTTGTTTAGATTCAAGAAATGCTTAAATCAGAAACCTATCAGAATAAATCCAGGCTAATCACTGAAGCCACTTACGTTTTCTCATCATTTAAGCTTTGTGGCCACACAATAAATACTGACTTTAAGTAAACAAATTAATACTTAATGCTTGCTTCTATTTGCAATTTGAATCATTATGAGTTTATAATGAGAGGAGGCACTTTGTATGTTGTAAAAATGGAAGGTTAGATTAATTTCCCAGTATAAATATCCAAGATCACCTCCAGTTTCAGGGACAGATTCTTTCCAGCTATTATCCGGCAACTGAATCATCCCACCACAACCGGAGAGCAGTGCTGAACTACTACTTACCTCTTTGTTGACCCTCGGACTATCCTTATTTGGACTTTGCTGGCTTTACCTTGCACTAAACGTTATTTCCTTATCATGTATCTGTACACTGTGGACGGCTCGAATGTAATCATGTATTGTCTTTCCGCTGACTGGATAGCACGCAACAAAAGCATTTCACTGTACCTCGGTACATGTGACAATAAACTAAAACTGTAACAATTACCAATGTATTGTCATATCAAATAATCATGGGCCTGTCCCACTTATGCAACTTTTTCGGCGACTGCCAGCACCCGTCATAGGTCGTTGATATTTTCCAACATGTAGAAAATCCAGCGGCGACCAGAACAAGGTACGACTCTTTGGGCGACTACTCACGACCATACAGGCTTCACCCCGCGACATGTCACCAGGGTGTCGCCTGTATGGTCGTGAGTCGTCTCCTCGGTCGCCCAAAGAGTCGTAGCGTCTTTCTGGTCGCCGCTGGATTTTCAACATGTCCAGCAACATCTGTTTTGATTTGCAATATATAGCTTTTGGCTTCTCATTGTTAGACTAAAGATAATGAGCAGGCATCAAAATATTAACATATTTCCAGTCTCGGCATCTGTATTCAAGTCCCTGAAAGTGCCATTTAATTAATGCATTCCAACCATTGTTATTCCCAGTGCTTTTGCAATCTGTGTTTGGTCTTTTACCTCTTAACGTCCCATTAAAACTCTGTGTCACACTCTTAAATATTTCAACAGCTTTGAGTAATCAGTGTTTTCGTAAACCGTAAAAGAGGTGACAGATTATTAACATGGTATGAATCATGGGTCATTATTATAAAGACGATGGAAGTGGCATTAGCAAAATCACGGTGGCGCAGCGGTAGAGTTGCTGCCTCACCGCGCCAGAGACTCGGGTTCGATCCCGACTACGGGTGCTGTCCGCATGCAGTCTGCATTTCTCCCCGTGACCTGCGTGGGTTTTCTCTGGGAGCTCTGGTTTCCTCCCAAATTCCAAAGAAGTACAGGTTTGTCGCTTAATTGGCTTGGTGTTTGTGTAAATTGTCCCTTGTGTGTGTAGGGGATCACTGGTCGGAGCAGACTTGGTGGGCCGAAGGACCTGTTTCCGCGCTGTTATCTCTAAACTAAACTAAACTAAACTCAACTCAAAAGATAGTGAGAGGACATGGTAAAACTGTAAGAAAACATATTAAATTTCTGTAGAGGGTGCAAGAATTAAGAGGTAAATATGACAGAGCTCAGAGCAAAATAGTTGTTTCAAGAGCCTGGTGTAGGGCAGGGAAATAGCACGACCTGCCCAACATAGTTGACTGAGATACAAGAAAGTGCTGGAGGAACTCAACATTTCAGGCAGTATTTAGAGTCATAGTGTCATGCAGTGTGGAGACAGGCCCATCGGCACAGCTTGCCCACACTGGCCAACATGTCCCATCCACACTACTTGCCTGCAATTGGCCTATTTCCCTCTAATCCTGTCCTATCCATGTATCTGCCTAAATCTTTCTTAGATGTCGTGATAATACCTTCCTCAACTACCTCCTTCAGCAGCTCGTTCCATGAAGCCACCACCCTTTCAATCGGAAATGGATAGGCTATGTTTCGGGTCAGGACCTTTCGTCAGAGTTTAGTTTAGTTTAGTTTAGAGATACAGCGCAGAAACAGGCCCTTCGGCCCACCGAGTCCGCGCCGACCAACGATCTCTGCACACTAACACTACCCTACACACACTAGGGACAATTTACATTTATACCAAGCTAATTAACCTACAAAGCCGCACGTCTTTGGAGTGTGGGAGGAAACCGAAGATCTCGTTGAAAACCCACTCAGGGCACGGGGAGAACGTTCAAACTCCGTACAGACAGCACCCGTAGTCGGGATCTGGCGCAGTAACGCTGTAAGGCAGCAACTCTACCATGGCGCCACTGCCGGGCCCCCCTTTCTTGTCGGTTGCCCCCTTACACTATTGTTGAGCCATTGGGGTTTATCTCACGGTCAGGCAAACGCCTCCGCTGCCATGCTGTGAGAACGGAGAGGTTGAGAAGAAGCTTCTTTCCAGAGGCCATTAGGACTGTAAACTCCGATCTCACCAGGGACTAAATTTACTGGACCCCTCTACTGCTTTTTCTTAAAATTGCTCTTTTCTTTCCCTTTTTCCTTCCGCCCACAATATTTAATATGAAAAAGAATATGTGATTCTGTACATTCTATTTGTAGTTTGTGTGGTTGTTTGTTTGTTTGTTTGTCTTTTTGCACAAAGTCCGCGAGCATTGCCACTTTTCATTTCACTGCACATCTCGTATGTGTATGTGACGAATAAACTTGACTTGACTTGACTTGTATGTTTGAATTTTCAAACTCCTTATTCTTCAATCCAGAAAATCTTGAACTGGCGCATTAATGGGCCAAGGTGAAGTCCAACATCTGTCTAGGAGGTTGGTTGCTGAGATATAAGGAGGCGCTGTCCTGAACGGCTGCCTGTCCTGCAGCTGTCCGTTTTTTTTCCCCTTCTTTTTTATTATTTTTAGTACGTTGAGTGTACAGTCAGGGGGCCTAATCTTTTTATGTGTGGGGGGTGGTGGGGGGGAAGGGGGAAACTGCTTTTCGAGTCCCTACCTGGTCGGAGGGGTTGCCTTCCTCCGAGCAGCGACTTCGACCTGTCCTTGCGGCCTACCAGCGGGTCCTGGAGCGACGTTTTCCTGAGGGGACCTGGCCAGAACATCGGCTTTGGCGGCAGCGCAGCGCTGGAGCGCTATTGCGGAGCGGGCGATGCCTTTCCTGGGTCGACGCGCTGGGACTCCAGTATGCTTGGTACGCCGAGGAAAACATCGTGGAGCCGCGGTTCTGCGGAGCGGCCAGCTGCGACGTTGAACTTACATCTCGCCGAGATCGCCAGTGTGCGGAGCTCCGTCTGGCGTGGTCTGTTGGCTTGGAAGCCGCGGGCTCCGGTGGGAAGGTGGCCGTTCCTGGCACCCCAAGCCGCTGGGGGTTCTCCCGACGCCGGAGTACCATCACCCGGCGAGAACATCGGGCGCCGTGGCGGCGACTGTGGAGGCCTCAATAGGCCCGACTTTGGGTGGACAAGAGGATGGGGACTGGACTTTGTGCCTTCCCCCACAGTGGGAATCACTGTGGGGGGATGTTTTTGTGTTGAACTTCTTTTTGAATGCTATGTTGTATTTTTATTAGTGGGCTGCAAGGACATCAGAATTTCCCCTGAATAAGGGGATTAATAAAGTTTAATCTAATCTAATCTACCAGGCCATTATCAGCTCTCATTATGAAATGGTTACCCCCTGATGTCTTCTAGACTGGAATTTTAATAGGGACCAGCAGGGCTACTCCACTGTTAATCCAAGATTCTTGTTGGAAATCGGTTCATTTAAATGTGAATGGGTAATACTTTTCCAAATGCTGGGTATTTGGAAAGGACTGGACAACATCAAAGACTGGATGTTGAATGAATGAATGAATGAATTGATGTTTTATTATCACATGTGACAAGTCACAGTGAAATTCTTTCTTTTGCACACCCAAGGTGTTCAAAGTGCCAGGGACCCAGGTTCGATCCTGACTACGGGTGTTTTCTCTACCGAGTTTGTACGTTCTCCCCGTGACCGACGTGGGTTTTCTCCGAGACAATCTGTTTCCTCTCACACTCCAAAGACGCACAGGTATGTAGGTTAATTCTCTTGATATTAAAATGTTAATTGTCCCTAGTGTGTGTGTAGTAGGATAGTGTTGATAGGATAGTGCGGGGGTCACTGGTCGGCACAGACTCGGTGGGCTGAAGGGCCTGTGTCTGCGCTGTATCTCTAAACTAAACTAAACTAAATCTCTTTAACTCATCCAAGCTTATGTGGAGAAGATCTGTGAATGATCGTTGTAGAAACAAGCCATGTACAGTCTCCAATTGCCTGCAAGTGGAAAGTACATCTATGTCCCGGAGACTAATATTGAGTTGGACTGAAGTATGTATCTGTTAACTTACATGGCGATAGATACTCCAGATCATTCAACACTTTGAAGATTTGCTGAACACCAATTAATTTTGCTAATGATGCAAAAACTCCTCATTTACATAAGCTATTCAGTGTTAAATCTTTTAATTCTGAAACCTTAACCAAGTACATACTGTGCTCGCCTCCTCCACAGTTCTCCTGAATTACTGATCCAGGCAAACGTTTTCTTTAAGTCATTTATAACTAAGAAATGAGCAGTTTCCCTTTAATATAATTGTCTTTAACTCCCCCTCCCATTCCCGCACTCACCTTTCTGTCCTGGGCCTCTTCCGTTGTCAGATTGAGGCCACTCGCAAATTGGAGGGACAGCACTTCATATTTCGCTCGGGCAGCTTACACCCCAGCGGTATGGATATTGATATCTCAAACTTCAAGCAACCCTTGCGTCCCCTCTCTCTTCGTCCCTCCTCCACCCAAGTCGTTGTACCAGCTTCAAAGTTGTCTGTGAACTGAATTCGTTAGTCCTTGCTGTCTCCTCCCCTTCCTCAGCTCTCCTGCTGTCTCCTCCCATCCCCCAGCCTTCGAGCTCCTCCTCCTTTTTCCTTTCTTCTCCCCGCCCCCCCACCCCCGATCAGTCTGAAGAAGGGTTTCGGCCCGAAACGTTGCCTTTTCCCTTCGCTCCATAGATGCTGCTGCACCCGCTGAGTTTCTCCAGCTTTTTTGTCTACCTTCGATTTTCCAGCATCTGCAGTTCCTTCTTAAACTAAAAGTTGTCTTGTTGAGTCTTGTTGTCTGTAACTCATTTTCACCTCGCCCACACCTAACAATAGCTTGCTCCCTTTATCATTGCTACTTTTTTGCATATCTTTCATTCATTTGTTCTACATCTCTCTACATCACCGTCTATATCCCTTTCCCCTGACTCTGAGTCTGAGGAAGGGTCTCGACCCAAAATGTCATCTATTCCTTTTCTCCAGAGATGCTGTCTGACCCGCTGAGTTACTCCAGCATTTTGTATCTATCTCAAGAAATGAGCAGGGTTGGAGAATATGTAGCGGGGAGTAGATTGTGCTGTCAATTTGCTGAAATGATAGTTCATCTAATAAAACTTTTCAAGATGATCTGTCAAAAGATTCAGACTGGTATTTTGAAAATCTTTTCTTTCGTTTTGACCCTTGCTTGCTATATGTTGTTTGATGATGGTAAATAGATGAGAGATTTTTACAAACAGTAACTTATTTTCTCATTCTGCACGACAGTTCGACAAGAAATAAGCTCTGAACTACAACAGGCCATGATTATTATTATTGCAGTATATTTGTATATTTATTGAGTATGTGTGCATGTGTATGTATACACACTGAACTTTGTTTCTGGCTTGAGATAAGCATGAATTGTCCCTTGCGCGTGTAGGATAGTGTTAGTGTGTGGGAATCGCTGGTGGGCGAGGTCTTGATCAGCCAAAAAGGGTCTGTTTCCGCGCTGTACCTCTAAACTAAACTAGTCTGTCTGAAGTCTGAAGAAGCGTCTCGACTCGAAAAGTCACCCATTGATCAGTCTGAAGGTCTTGACCCGAAACATCGCCCACTCCTTCTCTCCAGAGATGCTGTCTGTCCCGCTGAGTGACTCCAGCATTTTGTGTCTATAAACTAAACTAAACGTTGACCCAAGTCTGCAGCAAGCTAAAAAAAACACTAAAGCGGAGATTGTTAGTGGAATTTGGAACGCCTTTGACTTCTTGGTTTCCTCTTTATGGCCAATTGGCTCCATGAAACAGCTTACAGATGGAATAACAGTTCTAAACTGGATGAGCCAAGAGCAACTGACAAGAGATGAATGAAGCTGAACTAAGTGGCAGGCTGCCTCTGGGGCTCAACGTCACCATTCAGCCCTTGGGTGACAAGTACTCAATCACTTGACTACTGGGCTGCGTCCGGTGGCAGGACATGACAAATATTGGGGATGAAGCTTGATGTTTGAACATAGTTTGCCCGAACCTCCATCACTCACCCCCCTCTGCAAATGTCATTGAACGTTTGAGGATGATGCTGACTTCTAAACTAAATTCAATTCTCCCAAACCATTAATGATATTTAGATTTTTTTAAATGAATCTTGGCACTGAATGCATTAATGTAATTTGAAAATGCAAAACATGGGAGTTTAATTAACACTCAGCTAAAATAAAAGAACCCCGCATGCAAATCACTACTCAAATGGAAGATATTTCTATTCACCTCAAATTCCTTTTTATTGCAGATTAATATAGACTTTATAAATGCATATTATCCAAACTATATTAATATGATAAATTAGACCATATTAATATAATATCGAAGATAGACACAAACAGCTGGAGTAACTCAACGGGTCAGACAGCATTTCTGGAGAAAAATAATAGATTGCTTTTTGGGTCGAGACCCTTCTTCAGTTGATAAGTATGGATGCCAGGAGTTATGGGGAGAAGGCAGGGGAAAGGGGTTAGGAAGGAGAAACAGATCAGCCATGATTGAATGGCTGAGTAGACTTGAAGGGCCGAATTCTGCCCCTATCGCGTATGAACATGAACTAATAATAATTCATATTATGATTCTCCGCAATCTATCACATACTAGCATTTGAAGAATCAACACCATAGATTTCTGTTTTTGGACTTATAAGGGCGTAATGATAGAGCTGCTGCCTCACAGCGCCAGAGACCCAGGTTCGACCCTGACTACGGGTGTTGTCTGTGTGGAGTTTGTACATGGGTTTTCTCCGGGTGCTCTGATTTCCTCCCTCACTCCAAAGACGTACAGGTTTGTAGGTTAATTAGATACAAGATACATTTATTTGTCACATGTACCAATTGGCACAGTGAAATGCGTAGTCACCATACCTCCATACGAATAATAAAAGAACATAACACACAATAGACTCCAACATAAAACATCCCCACACAGCAGAATCAAAGTTTCCCACTGTGAGGGAAGGCACTAAAGTTCAGTCATCTTCGCATGGGTAAAAAAATTGTAAGTTGTCCCTAGTCTGTAGGATAGTGTTAATGTGCGGGGATCGCTGGTCGGCACGGACTCAGTGGGCTGAAGGGCCTGTTTCCACACTGTATCTCCAAAGTATAAAGTCTAAAGTCAGGTAATAATTTATTCCACCTCAACAATCTTTGACAAAAGAAAAAGACTTCATTGATGAAGCTCACGGCATCTGCAGTAATTTACACTAACTTTGCTTGAAAGTAACTCAGTTTTGTAATGTTTGTCAATGTCAGCTTGAAGGTATTAGTTTGAATAAAATGCCCAACAAGCCCCTGGATGAAAAAGTGCAACCCAGAATATAAAGTGAGTGTAGACTGGTTATTTCCTACTAACCAATTGTGGTGCTTGTTAGTAGTTGCTCTGCCTAATATGCGATTTATATCAAAGATCCTACAGCGAGCAAGATAGACCACTCGACGAAAAAGACGTAGTACGGTCATGGGCAGATTCATGGGTAATCTTCGGCCCCATTTCCGTAACCGGCTTCCGTCTCCGCACTCTTATCCAAAGCAAAGATGCTATGGAAAGATACTATAGCTTGTTGTTGGATCTTTGATGCAAAGATCCTAGTGCAAGTTTAATACAAACATCGACTGAAACACAGCACATGAGCCATTTAAAAATATATTTTTTTAAACTTAATAAAAATAAAATTAAAAAAAAAAACATTTAAAAAAGAAAATTAACAGAATTATAATTTATTGACATTGTGGGCTGAAGGGCCTGTTCCAGTGGTGTATTTTTCCACGTTCTATGACTTTTACGTTTTGATATTACCCTAGATCAGCCATGATCACATTGAATGGCGGTGCTGGCTCGAAGGGCCAAATGGCCTACTCCTGCACCTATTGTGTATTGCCTATTGGCATATTAATCATTAACAAAAAAATAGCAGAATTATGAAGTAACAGAATTATGAATAATGGGTCTAACACTATCACACACACACAAACTGTCCCCCCGCAACGCTGGTTACACTGCGGGAAGGATTTACAAAGTCGGGTCAGGTTACTGAAATGGCCGACGAAAAGGCTAACGTTCCGCTCCGTAGCGTACTACACGTCAGCCAATAGGTTTTTGCAGGAGTGCACTATCTTGCTTGCTACAGGATCTTTGATTTATATTACCAAGAGCTTGCTTACGTAATTCAGTCTGAGTGGCTATTAGGTACTGTAACGTCCCTCAGATTAATGTTGTAAGTGGACTTTAATAAATAAGTGGTACACAAAAATGCTGGAGAAACTCAGCGGGTGCAGCAGCATCTACGGAGCGAAGGAAATAGGCAACGTTTCGGGTCGAAACCCTTCTTCTGACTGAATAAATAAGTGTTGTATTTTGAAGTGTGTGAGACTCCACTCATTACAGTGAGATGTGTCAACATAATCAAATAATAATGATGAAGGAATCAACGTGAGTAGAGAAATTCCTTGTTGCCCAGCTAGGGTAAAAGCCATAGAACGTGGAAAAATACACCACTGGAACAGGCCCTTCAGCCCACAATGTCTGCCAAGCAATGTACGTTTAGTAGAAGAAGATAGACACAAAATGCTGGAGTAACTCAGCGGGATGGGCAGCATCTCTGGAGAGAAAGAATGGGTGATGTTTCGGGTCGAGACCCTTCTTCAGACAATTTAGTATGCACGCACAAGGAACTGCAGATGCCGGTTTACAAAGACGGACACAAAGTACTGGAGTAACTCAATGAGTTAGGCAGCACCTGTGGAGAGCATGGATAGGTGGCGTTTCATGTCGGGACCATTCTCTAAAGACTCTATCGGGTTGCTATCTGACCAGCTGAGTTACTCCAGCACTTTGTGTCCTTCATATTTACTTAGGGTTAGTTTAGTTTAGTTTAGTTTAGAGGTACAGCGCAGTAACAGGACCGATGGCTCACTGAGTCCACACAGATCAGCGATCCCCCGCACACTATCACACAACCCCACACACACTGGGAACAATTTACAATGATACCAAGCTAATTAATCTACAAACCTGGACGTCTTTGGAGTGTGGTAGGAAACCAGAGCTCCCGGAGAAAACCCACGCAAGTCGCAGTGAGAACGCACAAACTCCGTACAGCCAGTACCCGTGGTCAGGATCGAACCCGGGTTTCTGGTGCTGTAAGGCAGCAACTCTACCGCTGCCCCACCGTGCTGCCCTTATTGACATTACTTGAGATGTATTGCATTGAAAGGTGTAATGAACCCTTCCTGTAGTCAGCCCCAGCTCATTAGTATCATTATTTTCCTTTTGTTTTCTAGTTAAGTTCCATTTATTAGCATCTGTGCCTGTCAAAGGTATCAAGGTATCAAAGGTATTTTATTGGTCACATTCACATACACCCAGGTGTAGTGAAGTGAAATGCTTTTTGCCATTTTGCAGCACACAAAAAAATAATACAGACATAACACCAATGAGAGTCTTAAACACACAGAACATCCCCCCACAATGGCTCCCACCATGAGGGAAGGCACAAAGTCCAGTCCCCAACCCCAGTTCACCCATAGTCGGGCCTATTGAGGCCTCCACAGTTGCCTCTACGGAGGCCCGATGTTCCTGGCCGTTCTCGCCGTGTGATGTTGCTCCGGCGTCGGGAGAGTCCTCACAGCGGCTTGGGAACCCTGGAACGGCCGCTTCCGTACTGGAGGCCGCGGCTTCCGAAGCCGACAAGGCCGTGCCGGTTGGAGCTCCACCACTGGCGATCTCATCTAGAGATCCCAGGCTCCCGATGTAAAGTTCAGCGCCGCCGCCCGCAGCTGGTCGCTCCACAGTCCCGCAGCTCCGCGATGTTTTCCTCGGCGATCTTCAGCTCACCGGAGCTCCAGCGCGGCGACCTAGGCGAAGCCGAGGTTCTGGACGGTCCCCGACAGGAAACGCCGCTCCAGGCCCGCTGGTAGGCCGCGAGGACGGGTCGAAGCTGCAGCCTGGAGAAAAGCTGCCTCTCCGACCAGGTAGGGACCCTGAAAGGTAGTTTCCCCCTTCCCCCCCACCCCCCACATAAAAAAAGTCTAGACCTCCTAAAAACAACTTAACTAACTAAAATAAAAAATAAAAAGATGAAGAGACAGACAGCTGCTGACTGGGCAGCCGTGCACAGGACATCTGTCCTTGATAGATCTTTGCTTTTTCTTCACAGATATTCATTAGAGAGAAACCTTGTCTCCTTTCTCCCTCCCGCTTGCTTTCAGAAGTGTTGCCGCTATCCAAGTAATTAAACTTTCACACTTGGATCATTTTATGCCGAGCGGCTGAATTCTGCATCTCCCTGTGTTGGGAGAATCATCTAATCCCATTTTACCCTTGCTTTCATTTCAGCTGCATCTGTATTTAGCTTTTGGTTTATAAACACTTACAGCATTGGCACTTCATTCAATGTGCTTCACAAATGGAAGTTTAACAGAATACAGAGCAGTACAGAATGTGTAGGAAGGAGCTTCACATGCTGGTTAGCCAGGGATAGACAACAATTACTGGAGTAACAGCGGGTCAGGCAGCATCTCTGGAGAAAGGAATAGGTGACGTTTCGGGTCCAGACCCTGGTTTCGACTTGAAACGTCGCCTATTCCTTTTCTTCAAAGATGCTGCCTGACCCGCTACTCCAGAATTTTGTGTCTATCCTCGGTAGAACAGTACAACACAGAAACAGGCCCCTCAGCCCACAATATTTGTGCTGAACATGATGTAATGATAAACTGATCATCTTCCTGTACATGATCCATGTCCCTTTATTCCCTGCACTAACATGGGCCTATTTAACAGCCGC
The DNA here is from genome assembly GCF_010909765.2 of Amblyraja radiata. Classification (NCBI taxonomy): domain Eukaryota; kingdom Metazoa; phylum Chordata; class Chondrichthyes; order Rajiformes; family Rajidae; genus Amblyraja; species Amblyraja radiata. The sequence goes on along the minus strand of NC_045987.1, from coordinate 3,690,481 downwards.
TTAAATGCCACTATCGTATCTGCCTCCACCACCACATCTGGCAATGCGTTCCAGGCCCCCACTACTCTCTGTGTAAGAAAACCTGCCCCGCACATTTTCATTATACCTTTCCCCCTCTCAACTTGTGTCCTCTAATGCTGGACATTTCCACCCTGGGAAAAGGTTCTGACTGTCTACCCTATCTATGCCTCTCGTAATGTTGTGTGCTTCTCTCAAGTCTCGCCTCAATCTCTGATGCTCCAGAGAAAAAAATCCAAATCTATGCAACCTCTCCCTGTAGCTGAAGCCCTCTAATCCAAACAGCATTCTTCCAAGTTATGATCAGGCAACTCAATGGTCCTCTCATCGGTCCTGACCTCCCATTTACCTCATTGAAGACCTTTGAACTATCTTTAGTTGGGCTTTATCGGACTTCACTGTTATATCTTGCACTAAATGTTGTTCCCTTTATACTTTTTGATGGTTTGATGCATTCACATCTAGTCTTTTCTTTGACTGGATAGCACGCAAATAAAAAGCTTTTCACTGCACTTTAATACAATAGAATAGAAAATAGGTGCAGGAGTAGGCCATTTGGCCCTTGGAGCCAGCACCGCCATTCAATGTGATCATGGCAATGTGATTGAATTGAATCCCTTTATTGATCATAATTATACATTAGACAACAATAAACTAATCTAAATTAAACATCATTTGTACCTTTTCCAAACCTGCCACATGTTTTCTGTAATGGGGTAAGCAGAGCAGAACACATTACTCTCAATGAGGCCTAACTAAAGTCCTATGGGGCTGCATCAGGGCTTTAGTTCAGCGTGGAAACAGGTCTCATCAAGTCCACATCGACCAACGATCACCCGTACACCAGTTCTATCTTACACCCCAGGGACAATTTACAGGAGCCAATTAACCTACAAACCTGTAGGTCTTTGGAATGAGAGAGGAAACTGGAGCACTCGGAGAAAAGCCACAGGGTGAAGGGAGAACGTACAAACTCTGTTATTGTTTGTTCTTTTTTTTCCCTTAGTTTTTGTTATATTATTTATTATTATTACATGTTCTGTTGTGCTGCAGCAAGTAAGAATTTCATTGTAGACAAAAATGCTGGAGAAACTCAGCGGGTGCAGCAGCATCTATGGGGCGAGGGAAATAGGCAACGTTTCGGGACGAGTGCTGTAAGGCAGCAGCAACTCTACCGCTGCGCCACTGTGCCATCCATCTCTGGAGAACGTGGATAGTTGAATTTTCGGGGGTCAAGGATACCCTTCGCCTGAGAAGGTCTGTGCACTTCGCTCTTCCACCTGCAGAGGGCAGTGCTTTGGGGCTGTTGTGTTGGGTTGGGTTTGCTGAATCTAATCCCAGGAAAGATGTTGTCAAGCTGGGAAGCGTACTAGAGAAGATTTACGAGGATGTTGCCAGGACTACAAGGTCTGAGCTCTGGGGAGAGGTTGAGCAGGCTGGAACTCTATTCCCTGGAGCGCAGGAGGATGATTTTTTACTGGTGTGTAAAATCATGAGAGGAATAGATCGGGTAGATGCACAGAGTCTCTTGCCCAGAGTAGGGGAATCGAGGACCAGAGGACATAGGTTTAAGATGAAGGGAAAAAGATTTAATAGGAACCTGTGGGATAACTTTTTCACACAAAGGGTGGTGGGTGTATGGAATGAGCTGCTAGAGGAGGTAGTTGAGGCTGGGACTAACCCAACATTTAAGAAACAGTGTTTAAGAAGGAACTGCAGATGCTGGAAAATCGAAGGTGCACAAAAAAGCTGGAGAAACTCAGCGGGTGCAACAGCATCTATGGAGCGAAGGAAATAGGCAACGTTGCCCATTCCCTTCGCTCCATAGATGCTGCTGCACCCGCTGAGTTTCTCCAGCTTTTTTGTGTACCTTTAAGAAACAGTACATGGTTAGGACAGGTTAGGAGGGATATGGGCCAAGTTCTTTATTGTTTGATGTCTGATCCAAACACAGGCAGGTGGGACTAGTGTAGCCGGGACATGTTGGTCGGTGTGGGCAGGTTGGGCCCAAGGGCCTAATTCCACACTGTATCACTCTATGACTCTATATAACGCTTGATAAAGCACCTCTGAGTGTAGCGATAGATTTCTCAGTACTCTGTTGCTGTTGCCATGTGGGGGAGATAGTGCTCCATACCACGGCTGCTCAGAGCGGCTGATCACTCTGTGGCAGGGAGACAACAAGCGACCATCCCCTCCTTCAGACAAGACAGATTTGCATTTGCTCTCTGGTAGGCGGTAGACATTGAAGTGCTGATGCTGCTCATCTGAGCTGCTGAGAACACAAATAGTGCAGGAGGAACAACTAGAAGATGTCTGATCCTTTATCTCATCTCCCTCGAGACATGAACAGATCCAAAGAAATCAGCGCATTGACAGGAAACGATGATGCCTGAACTAGATAAAGTGACACATTAGAATATGAAATGACACCTTCATTTTATTCACAAATTATTCTTCCCTGCTGTATTTCAAATATTTATATCAACAAGGGAAGGGGATATCAACAAGGGAAAGGGAAGGCAGGTACGGGATACTGAGTTGGATGATCAGCCATGATCATATTGAATGGCGGTGCAGGCTCGAAGGGCCGAATGGCCTACTCCTGCACCTATGTTCTATGTTTCTATGTTTCTATGTTCCCATTACTTTGTCGAACTACAGCTGCAACTTTTGCTCCGCAAGTTGAAAATAATTTACACCATAAGGGCAGCACGGTGGCTCAGCGGTAGAGTTGCTGCCTCACAGCGCCAGAGACCCGGGTTCGATCCTGACTACGGGTGCTGTCTGTATGAAGTTTGGACGTTCTCCCCGTGACCTGCGTGGGTTTCCTCCATCTCCAGAGATGCTGTCTGTCCCGCTGAGTTACTCCAGCATTTAGTGTCGACCTTCGATTTAAACCAGCATCTGCAGTTCTTTCCTAAACATCTTTAAGATAATCGGAGATAGAATACAGTTGAACTGGTTGGGAATAATAATAATAATAATAATAATGGAAGGGATTTATATAGCGCCTTTCTAATACTCAAGGCGCTTTACATCGCATTATTCATTCACTCCTCAGTCACACTCGGTGGTGGTAAGCTACTTCTGTAGCCACAGCTGCCCTGGGGCAGACTGACGGAAGCGTGGCGGCTAATCTGCGCCTACGGCCCCTCCGACCACCACCAATCACTCACACACATTCACACACAGGCAAAGGTGGGTGAAGTGTCTTGCCCAAGGACACAACGACAGTATGCACTCCAAGCGGGATTCGAACCGGAACACTGAATGGTGTTCCATAGCGCCGGAGACCCAGGTTCGATCCTGACCTCGGTTGCTCTCCATGTGGAGTTTGCATGTTCTCCCTGTGAACATGTGAACCGGTGCTCCAGTTTCCTCCTACATCCTAAAGATGTGCAGGATTGTAGGTTTAATTGACCTCCATAAATTGCCCCTGGTGTGCTGGGATTGGATGCTAAAGTGGGATAACATAGAACTAGTGTGAACCAGTGATCGATGGTCGGCGTGAACTCGGTGAGCTCAAGTGACATACAAACATACATACATACATATGTACATACATGCATACATACATAAGCACATACATACATGCATGCATGCATACATACATACATACATACATGCATGCATACATACATATGCACATACATACATACATACATATGTACATACATACATGCATGCATGCGTACATGCATACATACATAATATATACATACGTACATACATACTTGCATACATACATACATACATACATACATACATACATACATACATACATACATACATACATACATACATACGTACATACGTACATACATACATACATGCATACAGACCCCCCAATTGTTCTCTGAAAGCTAGAAAGTGCGATTGAAACTCTGAACAGTAGTTGGTTATAACAAGCCCTTTAGCAAGGGCGGCACGGTGGCGCAGCGGTAGAGTTGCTGCCTTAAAGCATTTACAGCGCCAGAGACCCGGGTTCGATCCTGGCTCCGGGTGCTGTCTGTGACCTGCTTGGGTTCTCTCCGAGTAAGAACTTTGGTTTCCTCCCACATCTCCAAATACAAACAGGTTTGTCGGTAGACACAAAATGCTGGAGTAACTCAGCGGGTGAGGCAGCAACTGAGGAGAGAAGGAATGGGCGACGTTTCGGGTCGAGACCCTTCTTCAGTCTGACTGAAGCTGCCTCACCCGCTGAGTTACGCCAGTGTCTACCTTTGATTTAAAACAGCATCTGTAGTTTCATTCTTGCACAGGCTTGGTATATATGTAAGCAGTTATCCCTAGTGTGGGATAGTGTGTGCAGGGATGGCTGGTCTGCACAGACTCGGTGAGTCGAAGGGCCTGTTTTTGTGCTGTTTCTCTAAACTAAACTAAACAAGCCCTCATTACAAGCCTTTTTCTGTATTGATAGTCAAAAACATTCTTAATCTGAACCTTGAACATGATCTGTTGATAGGCTTCATTCATGCTTCAAAAATTTAGTGAACTGGTGGGTTTCAGACCAAACTGCAGATATATCTTCTCATCTAGTAATGGGATACTGTTCCAGCAATGACTCAGTTCACAATCTGCCTGTAATCTCTACAAATCCTGATTGATCCACCAAGTGTTAACACTGGCGCAGGAATCATTCAACCAGTTCAACTGTATTCTATCTCCGATTTCTTCCTGCAGTTTTAATTTCCTTGAAGAAGGCACTTGTCTTGGCTTAAGCATGCATGGTGGAGCACTGATCAACATGGAGTTTGATTCAGATTCCTCTTCCCTACAGCCATCAGGCTATTAAACACTACAACCTTGAAATAAGCTCCGAATACCGACGAGCACAGGTTTTGTATATTACACTATTATTGTTTGTTTTATGTGTGTATGTATGAATGTTTGTACATTAATGCCCCTGTCCCACTTAGGAAACCTGAACGGAAACCTCTGGAGACTTTGCGCCCCACCCAAGGTGTCCGTACGGTCCCCGGAGGTTTTTGTCAGTCTCCCTACCTGCTTCCACTACCTGCAACCTCCGGCAACCACCTGCAACCGCCGGGAACCGCACAGAAACCTTGGGTGGGGCGCAAAGTCTCCGTTCAGGTTTCCTAGGGACAGGGGCATTAGTGTTTATCACAATCACAATCACAATAATACTTTATTAGCCCAGAATGTTTTGCAACATACGAGGAATGTCTGAAGAAGAGTCTCGACCCGAAACGTTGCCAACTTCTCTCGATAGATGCTGCCTCACCCATTGAGTTTCTCCAGCGTTTTGTGTCTACCTAAGAATTCATTTGCCAAGTCAGTTATACAAATAAAGCAACAGAACACCACAAAGTACATTTTAATATAAACAGTGACTCCTCCACATTCCTCACTGTGGTGGAAGGCGAAAAAAAGTTCAATCTCTTCCCTTCTTTGCTCTCCCGCGTTCGGGGGCCGCGAGCACTCCGTTGACGGGACGATCTTGACTCCCGTAACCAGCGGTATTTTGGCCCTCCGCATCGAGGCGATCAGCTCCTGCATCGGGGGGGGGGATGTCAGCTCCCCCGCGCCGGTGATCGGACCCTGGGTCGGGGCTGGTCGAGCCTCTGCATCGTTGGAGCTTCCCCGACTCGGCCTCTCCCAAGACTGCGAGCTCTCGATGGTAAGTCCGCAGGCCGTGGTTGGAGTGATCCCAGGCAAGGGATCAGCTTCAATGTTAAGTCCACGCCCTGTGTGGACTGTGACCCCTTGTCCTGGACTTCCCCAACATCGAGAACAATCTTCCTGCATCTAGCCTGTCCAACCCCTTAAGAATTTTGTAAGTTTCTATAAGATCCCCCCTCAATCTTCTAAATTCCAGCGAGTACAAACCGAGTCCACTCAGAGGTGGGGCTCAAGTCAATCCGATTTCTGGTGGTAAACTTCTAACCTGTCTTCAGTACTATACTGTTCAAAAAGGAACTGCAGATGCTGGAATATCGAAGGTACACAAAATTGCTGGAGAAACTCAGCGGGTGCAGCAGCATCTATAGATGCTGCTGCACCCGCTGAGTTTCTCCAGCAATTTTGTGTACCTTCAGTACTACACTGTCCTTAGCATCTCTGACAGCTTTAATGCTTTCATTTGATAAGGTTTTCCGATTTAGCAGTGCCTTTGTAAGTTCGGATGTAATGTCTCCCGACCAGCCACCTCCATATTCAGTCTGCTTCAGCAGCATAACACTGCAGCCAGTATTAAAGTTAAAATTCAATTCTCTTATCGGTCACTTCCATGACACCAAACAATGCTACTACCCTCATTAACTCAGCCATTGTGAATATTTCCTCTGTGCCATGGGCCTGTCCCACTAGGCGATTTTTCTGGGCGACCAACATGTTGAACATTTTTCTTCGACAGTGGCGACAATTTTTGCTGTCGTAGGTTGTCGCCAGGTGTCATAGGTGAATTCCATTAGAACTAGTCCCTGGCAGTCGCCTAAAGAGTCGCCTCAGTGGGACAGGCCCATTTGTCTCCACTTGATTCCTTCACCTGCTACAAAGGTCGGAAATCTTGAGCAAGTACCTTTCATTCCTTACTTTCAAATTCCGAGGCTATGATCTCTGGTCCTAGACTCTCCCACTAGTGGAAGCATCCTCTCGACTTCTGTCTGAAGAAGGGTCTCAACCCGAATCATCACCTATTCCTTCTCTCCAGAGACGCTGCCTGTCCCGCTGAGTTACTCCAGCTTGTTGTGTCTATCTTCGCTCCCAACATCTACGCTATCCACTCAAAAATAAGAGACCAGGTAAATAGCTTCGGCGTAAACCAGCATCTGCTCCACTGCGAAATCTCCTCAAGGCATGCCGACTTTGAAGAGGTTCTCCACCTCTCTCTGTCAGGAGTTCTGCAACCCCCTCTCTCTCTCTGCTCCCTCTCTGTGCTGCTTGTTCTGTACCTGTTCATACCCCTAGTTTCCCTCTCCCCTGAGCCTCTGTCTGAAGATGGTTCTCGACCCGAAACGTCACCTTTTCCTTCTCTCCAGAGATGCTGCCTGTCCCGCTGAGTTACATTTTGTGCCTATCTTCTTTTATATATATTTTATATCCCTATCAGTTGTGTTACATTAAGTTTGCCATTTGTCAGGTATAATAAGATAACCAATCTGAAACTCATAGCTTCAGAAGTCCCTGACATTTACACCTTTTAAAAATAAATAGACAGCAGACCCAGGTACTTACTGAATACATCAGAACATGAAGTAAATTGAACATAGAAGAAGAAATGTATTATGTTGCCAGGGAAGCAAATTTATTGACAATCAGATGACACAAATATTTAAAATTTATGGAAATTTAAATTCATCAATGCAGAACACAATTTCAGAAATAAACGTGTGTTGTATACTCTTTCATTTAGCATTACTATTCATTCCTGAAACTAATTGTATAAATGGAGCTGGCTGCCGAGCTTGCCAATAAGCCACAGTTTGTGCATCATATAAGGACATTTGAACATGGGTTTGCATAAAGGAGCATCCTGAAGGAATTGTGGAGTAGCTTAGGTTAGTTTCGAGATACAGTGCGTAAACAGGCCCTTCGGCCCAATGAGTCCGAGCCAGCCGGCTATCTCCGCACATTAACACTGTCCTACATACAATAGGCCCCGACCACGGGTGAACATGAGGAAGAGGGCTGAACTTTGTTGCCTTCTCTCATAGTGGGAAACGTTGATTCCGCTGTGGGGGGATGTTTATGGTAAATTCTATGGTGTTTTATTTTATTTGTGTGGCTGCAAGGTAACTCAAATTTCACTGCACCAATAGACACAAAATACTGGAGTAACTCAGCGGGACAGGCAGCATCTCTGGGGATTTCTGGAGCATTTCCGGTACTCCATCTCGTCATTATTTGATATCCGGCCCTTAACGGCGGTGTGATCCGCGAGTTTGTAAATGGAGTTGGATTTGTGCGTGGGTACGTACAAGGAGTAAATAAGTTGGCCCGAGAACGCACCCTCGTGGAAGCACCAGTGTTGATTTCCTCCGCAGATACTGCCTGACCTGCCGTGTTCCTCCAGTACTTTTGTGTTTTGCTCAGGGATTCCAGCGTCTGCAGTTCGTCTCGTTCCCCGTAAACATGTAAACTCACGGTTTCGAATCTGTCTCTTCTCCAGTCACTTGAGCTGCGCCTCAGGTGAATCCTTGAACGAGCGGTAATTTTCTTTTTGGCTTCCGCTGATGACAACAAACACCTCAATGAAAATGAAAATATAACTGGTAGCAGATGGTTTGTCGAAAATTGTTTGTCTCTCGTTGAGAAGTGGCATTATTCCCTTGAACTTTTAAATTGAGTTGTTGGAAGGGTCCAATGTGGGAAGGTGCCAAAGTGAGTTGAATGCTCGCCCTGACACCCACCATCTCGATCTCGCCACGAGAGATAATCACACAGTCACTTACAGTGCAGTTACTGACTGTTTGCCTCAGCGGGTTGCCGCTGGTCTTTTTACACTCTACGCTAACAACTCCCATCAAATGTCAGTGATATGCCCCATCCCTGTGTCTCTAATGGGGCACCGACCATGGATAGCCAAACCATTTTGGCAATTCCTTCTTCAACACTGCCATCTGCTCTCGACTCTCGTTTCATTGTCAGCCTCGATTCCATCTGCAAAAGTCAATTATTTTCTGTGTAGGAAGGAACTGCAGATGCTGGTTTCAACTGAAGGTAAGCGCAAAAAGCTGGAGTAACTCAGCTGGTCAGACAGCATCTCTGGAGTAAATGAATAGGTGACATTTCGGGTCGGTTCGAGTCTGAAGAAGGGCCCCGACCCTGAAACGTCACCTATTTCTTTTCTCCAGAGATGCTGCCTGACCCGCTGTGTTACTCCAGTTTTTTGTGTCTATCTTCAATTACTTGCTGCCCAGTTCCGATTCTAGTTTAGTTTATTGTCACTTGTACCGAGGCACGGTGAAAGGTTTTGTTGCGTGCTGACCAGTCAGTGGAAAGACAATACATGAATACAATTGAGCCACTTAAAGTGGACAAATACATGAAAATACTTAAAGCCAGTAAAGCCCGATCAAAGATAGTCTGAGGATTACCAATGAGGTAGATAGTAGTTCAGGACTGCTGTCTGGTGTGGTAGGATGGTTCAGTTGGGAAGAAACTGTCCCTGAGTCTGGAGGTGTGCGTTTTCACAGTTCTGTATCTTTTGCTCGATGGGAGAGGGGCGAAGAGGGAGTGGCCGGGGTGTGACTCGTCCGTGATCATAAGTTCATTGGATTGCAACCCGGTTCTCCAGCGCTGCATTCGCTGGAAGGCAGCAACTCTACCACTGCGCCACTGTGACCAACCCTTCTCTGGGAGACGGTGCAGACAGCTGGGTAGTTTAGTTTAGTTTAGTTTATTGTCACGTGTACCAGGGTACAGTGAAAAGTTTTTGCTGCGTGCTAATTTAGCTTTGCAAAATGTACTGGTCAGTGGAAGATGAACCCAAAACGTGGGTCTATCTTCGACAGAAAAACTACACATGATTACATGTTTAATCAGAGGGTGGTGAATCTGTGGAATCCATTACCACAGACGGCTGTGGAGGCCAAGTCCATGGATATTTTTTAGGGAGAGATGGATAGATTTGCGATTAGTATGGGTGTCGGGGGTTATGGGGAGAAGGCTGGAGAATGGGGTTAGGAGCGAGAGATAGATCAGCCATGATTGAATGGCAGAGTAGACTTGATGAGCCGACTGGCCTAATTCTGCTTCGATCATGTGAACTTATGATTACAATAGAGCCATCTACAGTGTGCAGATCAGCTGAGAGATTACAGGGCTGTGGAAGTCATCTCGAGCAGCAGTCAAAGGTAAAACAAGAAAGCAAATAATCCATGAGTTAAGAAAGTAATGCCTGCTTAACAATTAGGCTGAAGGAATTATGCTGCTCTTATGAACACCACAACTGTGACAGATGTGACATGCAAAACACAGCAAGTTAAGCAAGCAATAATACAAACCTAATGGTGTACATAGGTTCACAGTAATTGACTGTAGCAAGCTTACAATCTTCCCTCAGGAATTGAAGAGGCAATCATTTCATGACTAAAACATACATTGATATTGATAATGGCATGTTTAATGAGGAGATGATCACCCTTCTTGGTACAAAGCATAGAGCTGAATGGCTTCACTGTTTGACACTAATAGATTTTGTAATCTGATTAGGCTGTTATTGTGAAGGTTTAATTTCTGCCGAGGCAAAGGAATTTCTTAATGTCCCTGTGTTTTCCATAATAAGACATCAATAACTCCTCCCAAGTAGAATTAAGATGGAATTGTGAATACTCGTATCTTCAAATTGCATTGTGAGGGGCCAGAGCTGGAGTGATTACTGCTTTTCATCGATAACATCTTCACCTCCTTAATAGGACCTGTTTACACATCTAATTTAAACTTGGCAGAGAATTGGCTGCCAATCAGCAGTAATTTTCACACAACTTATTATTATAATCTCTGCTAATGATGGGTCTGAGAGTCAAAGTTAACAGTTATCTTTGTTAAATATGTCAAGGTTACAATGCAAATGGCAGCTATATCAGTCTGAAGAAGGGTTTCGGCCCGAAACGTTGCCTATCTCCTTCGCTCCATAGATGCTGCTGCACCCACTGAGTTTCTCCAGCATTTTTGTGTACCTTTAATTTTCCAGCATCTGCAGTTCCTTCTTAAACACATAAGCTATATCAGAACTGTTTATATTAGTTTAGTTTAGAGATACAGCACGGAAACAGGCCCTTCGGCCCACCGAGTCTGCACTGACCAGCGATCCCCGCACGTTAACACTATCCCACACACATATTAGGGACAATTTTTACATTCTTCTTCATCTTGCGTATGGCGTGCACAGCATAAAGTTGCAGGACAACTTGTTCTATTTGATCTTATTTGTTTGTGCATGCCAGGTTGATTGCATTCGTCGAAACAGGGCGAACCACGCGAAGGTTGCAATCTCCCACCCCATTTTTACATTTATACCAAGTCACTCGAGCACTGTCCAAGTCTCTCGATGGTACCTACACCCAAATGCTCAGATGGCCACCAACATGCCCCACCTACACTACACTAGTCCCATCTGCCTGTGTTTGGCCTATATCACTCTCAGCTTTTCCTGTCCATGTACCCGTCCAAATAGCTGTGATAGTACCTGCCTCAACTACCTCCTCTGTGGGAGAAAGGCTTGTGTACTGTACTGTAGTGCACTGTATCACTAAACTAAACTAATCTAAATCTTTCCCTAAACTAAACTAAACTAAACTGAAACTAAATATTTCCCTAAACTAAAGTTAACTGAAAAACACAACTAAAGTCATTTATTAAAATAAAGAAGAACAGGTAAAATGGAGCTGGTGCAGCAACGAAAGCACTTCTTCTAAAATGGAGTGCGATCAGGTTGAGAAGCATTCTCCTTCATCATTACACCATGGTTTCGCAATACCCTAGCCATATGCTCGTGAGCAAACAAATGCCCTACACAATATGGAACAGCTCACGTCAAGATGAATACTGGCATTGGTGTTTACTGCACTTACACCGTCATTTATCTAAATCCACATTGATTTATGGTCAAAGGATGCTGTGCGTCTTGATCAACATGAACTGCAGCATCATTTCAGGTGCTTCACTGAAGTGGTGAGAAATAAAGCCCAGCAACATGCTGTACCTCGCTGATGACAAATTGGCAAACGAGATCAGATATAAAAGAGAAAAATGAAATTGAAAACAGCTTCATGGCAGAGGCATCAGTGAACTCTTACAGAAAATCATTTCTAGTTTTAGTTGTGTAGGAAGGAACTGCAGATGCTGGTTTCCACCAAAGATAGACGCAAAATGCTGGAGTAACTCAACGGGACTGGCTAGAAGGAATGGCTGATGTTTGGGATCGAGACCCTTCTGAAGAAGAGCCCTGAAACGTCACCCATTCCTTCTCTCCAGAGATGCTGCCTGTCCTGCTGAGTTTTTAGTTTAGTTTATATCTTTTTAGTGTCTATCATCAGCTTTAAAGATACAGCACTGAACAGGCCCTTCGGCCCACCATCCATGCCGACTAGCAATCCCCACACATTTACACTACCCTACACACACTAAGGACAACAATTTATACCAAGCCAAATAACCTACAAACCTGTACATGTTTTGGAGTGTGGGAGGAAACCGAATACCTTGGAGAAATCCCACATAGGTCACGGGGAGAACATACAAACTCTGTACCGACAAGCGCCCGTAGTCAGGATCGAATCCCGGTCTGTGGGTCAGTAAGGCTGGCTGATTGTTTCTTAAATGTTGGGATAGTCCCTGCCCCTACCTCCTCTAGCAGCTCATTCCATACACCCACCACCCTTAGTGTGAAAAAGTTACCCCTCAGATTCCTATTAAACTTTTCCCCTTCTCCTTAAACCTATGTTCTCTGGTCTTCGATTCACCTACTCTGGGCAAGAGACTCTGTGCATCTACCCGATCTATTCCTCTCATGGTTTTATACACAGGTCAATGGATATATTTATGGCGGAGATAGATAGATTCTTAATTAGGACGGGTGTCAGGGGTTATGGGGAGAAGGCAGGAGAATGGGGTTAGGAGGGAGAGATAGATCAGCCATCAATGAATGGCAGAGTAGACTTGATGGGCCAACTGGCCTAATTCTGCTCCTGCCACTTCTGAACTTATTATGAGATGATAGCAAATATTTAGATCAGCTTTTTTCCCCCCATATGTTCTATTTATTTGTTTGGCGTTTGACTTGATGTGAGCAGAGATTGTCCATTTAACAAATATCTCACCTGTAAATTATCCAGATGATACCGACCAAGAGATCCTCTTGAGAAAGTGTGCATCAAAATGATTGATATTTCCACTGGGCTTTTGGGCATTTAAAAAAAAAAAACCTTCTTAATGTTATGTTTAGAATCCAGCTAGAAATCAAACAGTTGCCTATTCCTGGTTCTTCCAGGAATAGTCGACTGCTAAATCAAACTATTTATATTCTGTTTCCAAGCCTCTTGTTAAACAAGTCCTGAATTAAAACACGCTCAGTTCAAGATAAAGGTCTTTAAATGATTTAGAAACAATTTAAATTTTATGTTGTGTGGTTTGAAATCATTAAGGATTAATTAAATCTTTTGCAGATCAAGTTTCTGTAATAAGCCAAAGGCTACACTTGGGAGTCATTGATAATATTCCTGATAATAATTATCTGGGTATTGAAAGACTACCACTTTGAGGGAGCACGGCAAAACGCCAAAGGCAAGTAAACTATTCTCTCTGGTGTCTGCAGATGATACACCTGCATTAATTGTGCAAAGTCCGTATCAAACTTTGGAGTGATAAATCAATACGATACGATAGATGCAACAGAGTCTCTTGCCCAGAGTAGGGGAATCGAGGATCAGAGGATACAGGTTCAAGGTGAAGGGGAAAAGATTTAATAGGAATCTGAGCGGTAACATTTTCACACAAAGGGTGGTGGGTGTATGGAACGAGCTGCCAGAGGAGGTAGTTGAGGCAGGGACTATTGCAACGTTTTAGACAAGTAAATGGATAGGACAGGTTTAGAAGATTGAGGGGGGATCTTATAGAAACTTACAAAATTCTTAAGGGGTTGGACAGGCTAGATGCAGGAAGATTGTTCCCGATGTTGGGGAAGTCCAGAACAAGGGGTCACAGTTTAAGGATAAAGGGGGAAATCTTTTAGGACCGAGATGAGAAAATCCCAACATTTTAAAAAGCTGTTAGACAGGTACATGAACTGTATGACTGTAAGACTGAGCTTTGTATACATATCTCCTTTAAAAGACTGCACCCACTACAGTGCTTTTGTTTAAAAATACAGCACGGAAACAAGCCCTTCGACCAACCGAGTTCCCGCACACCAACACTGTCCCACACACACCAAGGACAATGTATAATTTTACTGAAGCCAATTAACCTACAAACCTGTACGTCTTTGGAGTGTGGAAGGAAACCGGCCCACTCGGGGGAAACCAACGCAGGTCACGGGGAGAACGTACCAACTCCGTACAGGCAGCACCCGTAGTCAGGATCGAATGCGGGTCTCTGGCGCTGCAAGGCAGCAACTCTACCGCTGCGCCACAGCGCCACCGCGCCGCTCCTCACTGTGCTACGCACACACGTTTCTGTGCTAACGAGGAAGCCTACAGATTGTGCTTGTCAGAGGAGCAAGACTGCCAGTGGAGCCACAGCGTATGCTAATCATCTCCTGAAATGCACAGTTTGACTCTTGTACAATTTTTGATGGAAATTGGTTGTGAATATGGAACCCAATTAGTAGCGTATATGTGCACCTGGGCACACGTTCTTCCTTGCATCCCAGCTCCTACGTCCCACAGAGGATGCCGAGGAATTATTTTTTTTGTCGTTAAGAAGCAGGTGGTTTCTCTAGTCCCTGCACCACAGGGGTCCTCCTTTGAAACATCTGTCATGTATCCAGCACACTGTGACAACCATCCACTCTGATTCCATTAGCAATCTCCATGCAAATCAAGCAGACTGCTGGCCCAGAACATGGCTCTTAATCACGGTGCATAGATACAAAACTCCACATGGGGTTGCGAGTATTACTGTTCTGCCTCCTTTCAGTAGCAGGTCGCAAGACTTGTTCACACAAAGGGTGGTGGGTGTATAGAACGAGCTGCCAGAGGAGGTAGTTGAGGCTGGGACTATCCCAATGTTTTAAAAAGCAGTTAGACAGGTACATGAACTGTATGAGACTGACAGAGGAGAAAGATGATTACAAAATGCTGGAGTAACTCAGTGGGACAGGCAGCATCTCTGGAGAGAAGTGATAGGTGACGTTTTGGGGGGAGACCCTTCTTCAGACCCGAAACGTCACCCATTCCATTTCTTCAGTGTTGCTGCCTGGCCCACTGAGTTACTCCAGCATTTTGTGCCTATCTGCAAATCTGCATGTCCTTGGAGTGTTGGCGGGATGATCTTATAGAGGTGTATAAAGTCATGAGAGGAATAGGTTGGGGAGATGCACTTCCCCTTCACCTTAAAGCAATGTCTTCTGGTCCTCGATTCACCTACTCTAGGCAAGAGACTGCGCATCTACCCGATCTATTCCTCTCATGATTTTATACACCTCTATAAGATCATCCCTCATCTTGTGGAAGCTCTGTTATTTCTGCGAAAGATAGGCACAAAGATCTGGAGTAACTCAGCAGGTCAGGCAGCATCTTTGGAGAAAATAGGATTGGTGACGTTTTGCGCCGGGAACCGACTGGGAGTCCGATTTAACAGAACTCAAATGAGAGGGGAAAATTGTCCGACACAGCTCTCTGAATTAATTGCTTTCTGATTAGTTAAAAATTACAACTTAAAGTAGAATAATTGACAGGGTTGAGTGCCTTTTACACATCTGCTTACACATACTGGAGAGTATGAATGGTCGATATGCTGAGAAATACACACTTTAAACAGTTCAATGAAAATCCTTCCTTGGTCGGTGAAATCGCTATTAGTCAAGGATAATTGACAATGGACCAAAAGTGGTTTTAACTTCACATCGGAGATATTTTGGTGTTAGGTTAGGTTCTGCCTTTATTTTTTTTCACTTTAGTTTTTATTGATTTTTAAGAGATATTTTCAAAACAGTGCAACACCATCACCATAAATAAAACAAAGTAAGAAAAACAGCGATCAAAATAAAAAAATAAGTAGATGGGGGGGGAAAAAAAAAAAAAGGAAGTAAATAAAAAAAAAAAAATTGGAATAAGACCGTGTGGTTCACTTAGCAAATTAAAAAAAGAAAAATCATTACATGGTTCTGCCTTTATGCTTCAGTTAATACTGTGGCACGGTGGCGCAACAGTAGAGTTGCTGCCTTGCAGCGCCAGAGACCCGGGTTTGAGTTGCCAGACTGATCCTGGGATGTCAGGACTTTCATATGAAGAAAGACTGGATAGACTCGGTTTGTACTCGCTAGAATTTAGAAGATTGAGGGGGGATCTTATAGAAACTTACAAAATTCTTAAGGGTTGGACAGGCTAGATGCAGGAAGATTGTTCCCGATGTTGGGGAAGTCCAGAACAAGGGGTCACAGTTTAAGGATAAGGGGGAAACCTTTTAGGACCGAGATGAGGAAAACATTTTTCACACAGAGAGTGGTGAATCTCTGGAATTCTCTGCCACAGAAGGTAGTTGAGGCCAGTTCATTGGCTATATTTAAGAGGGAGTTAGATGTGGCCCTTGTGGCTAAAGAGATCATGGGGTATGGAGAGAAGGCAGGTACGGGATACTGAGTTGGATGATCAGCCATGATCATATTGAATGGCGGTGCAGGCTCGAAGGGCCGAATGACCTACTCCTGCACCTATTTTCTATGTTTCTATGTTTCTATGATCCTGACAATGGCTGCTGTCTGTATGGAGTTTGCATGTTCTCCCCACGACCTGCGTGGGTTTTCTCCAGGATCTCCGGTTTCCCCCTACATTCCAAAGATGAACAGGTTTGTAGGTTTGGAGGCCTGAAGAAGAGTTTCGACCCGAAATGTCATCCATCCCTCCTCTCCAGAGATGCTGCCTGTCCCGCTGAGTCTCTCCAGTTTTTTGTGTCTATCTTCAGTGTAAACCAGCATCTGCAGTTCCTTCCTACACAAGTTTGTAGGTTAATTTGGCTTGGCAAAATTGTAAATTGTCCATAGTGTGTGTAGGATAGTGTTAGTGTGCGGGGATCGCTGGTCGGTGCGGACTCGGTGGCTATTTCCGCGCTGTGTCCAGCTAATATCTTACAACATTGCAAATGTAGCAATAATATGAGTTTTCGCTTAGATCTCCCAAACTGGGAGTTACATCTGAAGAAGCTTTTCAATCATTGATTATTTTTGTGTAGTTGAGAGAAATGAAAAATAAAACAGCTTTCCCAGACTGAATTTCAAAGGGCTCGGTTGATATGCAGACACAGACGGATCTTAGCATCAAAGTCCACAGCTCCCTGAACATATCAACACAAGTAAATAGAATGGCAAAGAAGGTGTGAGTTTGAGTTTGAGTTTAGTTTATTGTCACGTGTACCGAGGTACAGTGAAAAGCTTTTGTTGCGTGCTATGCAGTCAGCGGAAAGGCAATTCATGATTACAATCGAGCCGTCCACAGTGTACAGATACATGATAAAGTGACTAATGTGAATACCGTTTAGTGTAAGATAAGGAGTGGTCCGTTCAAAGGTCGTCTGAGGGTCTCGAATGAGGTAGATAGTAGCTCCGGACTGCTCTCTGTCATTTCATCTCTGGCCTTTGTCTAACCATCTATCTGTCTGCCTATCACCCCCACCCCCTATACATGTATCAACCTTAAGAAGGGTCCCAAGCTGAAATGTCACCTTCCTTTTAATCCAGAGATGCTGCCTGACCCATTGAGTTACTCCCGCACTTTGTGTCTATCTTCAGTATATACCAGCATCTGCAGTTCTTTGTTTCAACCTATTACCCGCCAGGCTTTGTCCTTTGTCCTACCCCTCGATCTTATATTCCCCCCCCCCCCCCACCTCCAGAGAATCAGTCTGAAGAAGGGTCCTGATGATGAACATCACTTGTCCATGTTCTTCAGAGATGTTGCTTGACCTGCTGAGTTACTCCTGTACTTTTTAGATTTTAGACTTTGGAGATAGAGAGCGGAAACAGGCCCTTCAACACACCAGTGATCACCCCGCACACTAGCACTATCCTACACACACTAGGGACAATTTTGAAATTTTACCAAAGCCAATTAACCTACAAACATGCAGGCCTTTGGAATGTGGGAGGAAATCGGAGCACCCAGAGAAAACCCACGTGGTCACAGGGAGAACGTACAAACTACGTAAAGACAGCACCCGAGGACAAGATTGAACCTGTCTGTACGGAGTTTGTACGTTCCTTAGAGTCATAGAGTCACACAGCACAGAAACAGGCCCTTCAGCTCAACCTGCCCATGCTGAACGAGGAGCCTTATATATACACACGTCCTGCATGCCTTTGTTTGGCCCATATCCCTCTAAACCCATATCCCAATATTCACTAAAGCGGGAATCTTGTTTCTCGTAGGAAGGAACTGCAGATGCCGGTTTACACCGAAGATAGACACAAAATGCTGGAGTAACTCAGTGGGACAGGCGGCAACTCTGAAGAGAAGGAATGGGTGAAGTTTTGGGTCTGAAGAAGGTTCTTGACCGAAAGCAACACCGGTCCCTTCTCTCCAGAGATGCTGCCTGTCCCGCTGAGTTCCTCCAGCGTTTTGTGTCTATCTACCTTGTTGCTCGAGTAGAAATCACGCCGTTTGCTTGTCAGCTTCGTTGAGTAAAATGCTTTGTTGAAGCTGCAATTGCTTGATTAGCATGCAGCCTCAGATGTCACGAACTGTTGTGTTCCTGAATCAAGCAGATGTGTAAAACCAGACCTTTAAGCTCCAGTGACCATAGAATAACACCAGTGGCCCATGTAATCACTGTGACTCATTTGAAATGGAATTGCGTTCACAAGCCAACAGCAAGGTTTCAGAGGAGTGAAACACCTCCAGAGAGGCTGGGAACAAACAACAAGATGAATGATTCCTCTTCCAAGAAGCAAACGATGAAGGCTAATGGTTTGTTAGTACAGATGACCGTGGTTCCTGCAGAGATGGCATCCACTTTTGCCAAATGGCTCACTGTGTACAGATGGTGTTTACTCACGGACTTTCCATTAAATCGCAGATGGGTTGGTTGACAGTGTCTGGGAGACAGATGGGTGCAGTAAATGGAGAGAAGATGGTTTGGCATTCAGATGAGTTCAGTTTTGTTTTGTTTAGTTTTAGATATACAGCGCGGAAACAGGCCCTTCGGCCCTACCGAGTCCGCGCCGACCTGTGATCCCACCCACACTAACACACCAGGGACAATTTCGAACTTATACCAAAGCCAATTTACCTACAAACCTGTACGTCTTTGAAGTATGGGAGGAAACTGGAGCTGCCAGAGATGGTAAATTAATTTAATTTAATTTAAGTTAGTTTAGTTTAGATTAGTTAAGTTTAGTTTAGTATCACGTGTACCAAGGTATAACAAAAAGACCAGATTACAATCCAAGCTGTCCACAGTCTACAGATGCATGATAAATGGTTAAACATTTAGTGCAAGGTAAGTCCGATTAAAGATAGTTTGATAAAAGGTGTCTTCATATTATTACTGCATATTAGAATATGAGCAGTTCATTTCAGGAAGATGCCTGATTAGAATCAGTTGACATCCAAAGAAGAAATACAAAAGATAACTTTGAGGTGAGAAAAAACTTTTTCACCCAGAGTTGTGAATTTATGGAATTCCCTGCCACAGAGGGCAGTGGAGGCCAAGTCACTGGATGGATTTAAGAGAGAGTTAGATAGAGCTCTAGGGCCTAGTGGAGTCAAGGGACATGGGGCGAAGGCAGGCATGGGTTATTGATAGGGGACGATCAGCCATGATCATATTGAATGGCGGTGCTGGCTCGAAGGGTCGAATCGCCTCCTCCTGCACCTATTTTCTATGTTTTTATGTTTCTATAATAATGGGACATAGGTTTAAGGTGAGAGGGGAAAGGTTAAATGGGAACCTGAGGGGTAACATCTTTACGCAAAGGGTGGTGGGTGTATGGAACGAGCTGCCAGAGGAGGTAGTTGAGGCAGGGACTATTGCAACGATTTAGACAGGTAAATGGATAGGACAGGTTTAGAAGATTGAGGGAGGATCTTATAGAAACTTACAAAATTCTTAAGGGGTTGGACAGGCTAGATGCAGGAAGATTGTTCCCGATGTTGGGGAGGTCCAGAACAAGGGGTCACAGTTTAAGGATAAGGGGGAAATCTTTTAGGACCGAGATGAGAAAATCATGTTTTACACAGAGAGTGGTGAATCTCTGGAATTCTCTGCCACAGAAGGCATTTAGAAGTGATGGTGCAGAATCACTATTTGTGAAGTCAAAACTAGTTTCTATTTGATTCGCATTTTAGAAATATATTTGAATACATTTGAATCAAATTGGACAAGTGGCCATATCTTTCTAATTATGGACAATAAGTATTTTAATAATTAAATTGGCTGTAATTCGGGAAACAAAGACATTTGTTCTCTGCCACAGAAGGTAATTGAGGCCACAGTTCATTGGCTATATTTAAGAGGGAGTTAGATGTGGCCCTTGTGGCTAAGGGGATCAGGGGGTAAGGAGAGAAGGCAGGTACAGGATACTGAGTTGGATGATCAGCCATGATCATATTGAATGACGGTGCAGGCTCGAAGGGCCGAATGGCCTACTCCTGCAACTATTTTCTATGTTTCTATGTTTAGATGGATATGGGCCCAAAATGCAGGCAGGTGGAACTAGTGTAGTTGGGTCATATGGGCCGGTGTGAGCAAGTTGGGCTGAACGGCCTGTATTACTCCACAACTCTAAGATAAATGGAATGATGATCATTATACCCCTGATGCTAATCCATCCAATAACATTAAAAAAAATAGTGGAAGGATGATCGATCAGTTTATTGCTTCGAGCAGAGTCCACAATCATGAAATATCAGTGAATAAGGAGGTAAATTGGGACGACAGATGGCACAATGGGCTAAGTGTTCGGCTGGCGACCGGAAGGTAGCCAGTTCGAATCCCGCTTGGAGTGCATACTGTCGTTGTGTCCTTGGGCAAGACACTTCACCCACCTTTGCCTGTGTGTGAATGTGTGTGAATGTGTGTGAGTGATTGGTGGTGGTCGGAGGGGCCGTAGGCGCAGATTGGCAGCCACGCTTCCGTCAGTCTGCCCCAGGGCAGCTGTGGCTACAGAAGCAGCTTACCACCACCGAGTGTGACTGAGGAGTGAATGAATAATGCGATGTAAAGCGCCTTGAGTATTAGAAAGGCGCTATATAAATCCCATCCATTATTATTATTATTATTTAAATTATTTGTTTTTAATGTGAAAGCAGTTTTAGTTTAGTTTGTTTTAGAGATACAGCAAGGAAACGGGCCCTTTGGCCCACCGAGCCTGTGCCAACCAACCTGTACACTAGTTCTATCTAACACACCAGGGACAATTTACAGAAGTCAATAAACCTACAAACCTGGTGTTCAAGAAGGAACTGCAGATGCTGGAAGATCGAAGGTACCTACAAACCTAGTTTTATTTGGAATGTGGGAGGAAACCGGAGCACCCGGAGAAAACCCACGTGGTCACAGGGAGAACGTGCAAACTCTGAACAGATAGCACCCCTGGTCAGGATTGAACCTCGGTCTCTGGCGCTGCAAGATAGCAACTCCACCCATGCGCCACAGTGCCGCATTTAGGTTCCTTTGGCCCGTAACCAGAAAGCATCCATCCGAACAAGAGGCCCAATGTTCACTCATAATCTTGGCTTTGGAAACCCATAAATTTTGGATGATCTGCTGGCTTCTCACAAGTTCACATTCACGTTATAGGAGTAGAATTAGGCCATTCGGCCCATCGAGTCATCTCCGCCATTCAGTCACGGCAGCCTCCTAATTCCATTTTCCTGCTTTCTCCCCATAACCCGACACCCGTTCTAATCTAGAATTTGCCTATCTCTGCCTTAAAAATATCCACTGACTTGGCCTCCGCAGCCCTCTGTGGCAATCAGTTCCACAGCTTAACTACCCTCTGACTAAAGAAGTTCCTCCTCACACCCTTTCTAAAAGTGCGCCCTTTAATTCTGAGGCAGTGACCTCTGGTCCTCGACGGTAACATCATTTCCGCATCCACTCTATCTACACCTTTCATTATTCTTACAGTCTGCTTCAACCGCGACCCTTTGCGATGGGCCAGCTCCTGCCTGAACATCGCATATCCTTTTCATCAGACTAGTTGAGAAGTCGGCTTACCGGAGAAATCTGTGAGGAGCAACATTTGAGATGATGAAGGAAACCATTGCTAATTGGGTTGAGAAGATTATTCATGGAGGTCCATGGTTTTATTCTCTGCCCGCGTCAATATATTGATCAACAGTAGACTCTGTGAGATTCAGCATGATTTATTGTGGTCCTCACTCTGTCATTATCAGCGGTATAGTGTGAGTCTATTATTGTGCATTTGCTATCAGGGTCGATTGTGGTGGGTCATCCGATCGTCACATTGAATGGGTTACATTAACTGGATAAACCTGTCACCAAAGGGCAGCGCTGCAGCACAGCGGTAGAGTTACTGCCTTACAGAGCTTGCAGCGCCAGAGACCCAGGTTCGATCCCGACTACAGGTGCTTGTCTGTACAGAGTTTATACGTTCTCTCCATGACCTGCGTGGGTTTTCTCCGGGTGCTCCGGTTTCCTCCCACACTCCAAAGACGTACAGATTTGCAGGTTAATTGACTTTGGTATAAGTGTAAACCGTCCCTAGTGTGTATAGGATAGTGTTAGTGTGCGGGGATCGCTGGTCGGCACGGACTCGGTGGGCCGATGGGTCTGTTTCTGCGCTGTATCTCAAAAGTAAAGTAAACTAAACAATTCAATAGTTTAAACTAAGGGTAAGGGTGAGTCCAGTGAAGAGAGTCAAGAGAGTTTATAGTTTAGTTTAGCGATACACGCCCTTCGGCCCAACGAGTCCGCACCGACCAGCGATCCCCGCACATCAACACTATCTAACACACGCCTGGGACAATTTACACTTACACCAAGCCAATTCACCTACAAACCTGTACGTCGTTGGAGTGCAGGAGGAAACTGAAAATCTCGGAGAAAACTCACACGGGTCAAAGGGGAGAAGGTACAAACCCCGTACAGACAGCACCTGTAGTCGGGATCGAACCCGGGTCTCCGGCTCGGCAAGCGCTCTAAGGCAGCAACTCTACCGCTGCTCCACCGTGTCGCCCATTGAGCCTCATATGTACTGGCAATGGAACAATGTAATGCTTGCTTGCTCCAGCTCAACAGCATTGACATAATAACACTCACATAAATATATAATAATCAATAAATACAATAAGCTAATTATTAGTAATACTTGGGAACTTTAACTATAACGTTATTACTTGGGAATAACGTTAATAACAAATATAAAACTCTAGATATGGGAGATATTGCTCTGAAATTATAGATTGCAATGCAACAAACCTCTGATATTTTTAAGGCAGAGATAGAGACATTCTTGATTAGAGCGGGTGTCAGGGGTTATGGGGAGAAGGCAGGAGAATGGGGTTGAGAGGGAAAGATAGATCAGCCATGATTGAATGGCGGAGTGGACTCGATGGGCCGAATGGCCTCCTGGAACTTATGAACGTGAAGAAGGGAGATTCGTCCTTATAATTCCCAGTCTTGATCATTGTCTATCATTGAAGATTCAGAAACCTGGACAAATAGTGTTTTTCTATCACTGTCAATGTCAACTCATGAATAATGGACATTTACATGCCGGTAAGGTTAACTGTTGTGTGATAAAAAGCAGACTTCATAAGTTCTTCAATTCGTAAGTGATAGAGGCAGAATTCAGCCCATCAAGTCTACTCTGCCATTCAATTATTGCTGATCTATCTTCCCCTCACAAAACCCATTCTCCTGCCTTCTTCCCATAACCCCTGGCACCCGTACTAATCAAGAATCTATCTATCTCTGGCTTAAAAATATCTTTCTTCTTCTGGCGTATGGCGTGCACAGCCTAAAGTTGTAAGACAACTTGTTCTGTTTGATCTTCTGTTTGTGCACGCCAGGTTGATTGCATTCGTCGAAACAGGGTGGACCACGTGAAGGTTGCAATCTCCCACCTCATCTGTGTTGCTGCATTCACTGGATACCCTGTTCTGAATGTTCCATTTAACACACAACAGGGTGAAGAGGAACACTTCAAAGACAAAGGTACACAAAAAAGCTGGAGAAACTCAGCGTGTGCAGCAGCATCTATGCAGCGAAGGAAATAGGCAACGTATCGGGACGAAACCCTTCTGGAAATAGGCAACGTTTCGGGCCGAAACCCTTCCGGGTTTCGGGCCGAAACGTTGCCTATTTCCTTCGCTCCATAGATGCTGCTGCACCCGCTGAGGTTCTCCAGCTTTTTTGTGTACCTTCGATTTTCCAGCATCTGCAGTTCCTTCTTAAACACTTCAAAGACATACAGGTTTGTAGGTTAATTGGCTTGGTATAATTGTAAATGTATAATTGCCCCTGGTGTGTTTAGGATAGTGTTTGTGTGCGGGGTGAGCACAGGTCGGGGGGGGCCGAAGGGCCTGTTTCCGTGCTGTATCTCTAAGCTGGTCTAAACTAAGGAGAGAACTCAAGGTGAAGACCAGACATTGTCCCTACAAGGACAGTACGGTGGTCACTTCTGATAACGCTGTCATGGACAGATGCTGCAGTGACAGGTAGATTGGTGAGGACAAGGTCAAGGAGCCACAATCCCAAAAGCAATTACTGTATTTTTTCCCATAACGACAGTCTATTACTGGAGCTGATTAAATTATAATCACACAAACATGAACAGGAATGGATCAGAGTTTTTTTTCTAAACGCTCTCTTCAATTCAGCCTAATTTGGACATCGCTGTAAATAATCCCACTTATGACTTGAATAAGCTTCAATTTACATTTTTCAGCCTAAATTGATTTTATTATATTTTGAAAGTGCGTGGTAAATGAAATCCATGAATTCCATTGCCCTTTGACATTGGTAATGGCCAGGATTTTGACAGATGCTTGAGCAGGTAATTACCTAGTCTATTTAAGGCAGGGTTGAAGGCAGATTTATAAGCTTCCAATGTAAGGGGCAGAGCACCTTGCGACTTAACCTTTGAGAAACTCAAACCCAGCTTTCAAACAGCCCCGCTCCACACCTCTCTCTCCTGAAGTTTCACGGGCTTTGTTCATATAAATACATGAGAAGAATTTATTCATGGGATAAGGAGAAGTGACATTGTGTCGAGTCAATAAATTACAACACGTACAGTATATGATGACAATAGACAATAGACAATAGGTGCAGGAGTAGGCCATTCAGCCATTCGAGCCAGCACCGCCATTCAATGTGATCATGGCTGATCATCCCCAATCAGTAACCCGTTCTTGCCTTCTCCCCATATCCCCTGACTCCGCTATTTTTAAGAGCCCTATTGTCAATATAGAGCAGAGATTACATTATTTTTAGGGGATTTGCAGAAATTGATAAGTTGAGCAATTTACTAAGTGATACTTGGCAACATTTATATTGAATTTGTAAGTTCATGAGTTCTAGGAGGAGAATCTGGCCATTCGGCCCATCAAGTCTACTCCGCCATTCAATCATGGTTGATCTATCTCTCCCTCCTAACCCCATTCTCCTGCCTTCTCCCCGTAACCCCAGACACCTGTACTAATCACGTATCTTTCAGCCTCTGCCTTACAAATATCCATTGACAGCATCCACAGCTTCTATGGCAATGAGTTCCACAGATTCACAACCATCTGACTAAAGAAATTCCTCTTCATCGCCTTACAGAAGGAATGTTGTTTTATTCATTGGCTATGAACTCTGGTCCTAGACTCTCCCATTAGTGGAATATATATATATATAATAATAAATGATATAACAAGGTTATTTTTCTGCTATGAAGTTGTCCTCAGCACAACTAGACCACGCTGCCATTGATCTTATTAGATAATAATAATAATAATGGATGGGATTTATATAGCGCCTTTCTAATACTCAAGGCGCTTTACATCGCATTATTCATTCACTCCTCAGTCACACTCGGTGGTGGTAAGCTACTTCTGTAGCCACAGCTGCCCTGGGGCAGACTGACGGAAGCGTGGCTGCCAATCTGCGCCTACGGCCCCTCCGACCACCACCAATCACTCACACACATTCACACACATTCACACACAGGCAAAGGTGGGTGAAGTGTCTTGCCCAAGGACACAACGACAGTATGCACTCCAAGCGGGATTCGAACCGGCTACCTTCCGGTCGCCAGCCGAACACTTAGCCCATTGTGCCATCTGTCGTCCCAATATTCAACATATCTTTCTATTTCCCTTTTCTGTGAATTATTTTAGAAGGGCCGCACGGTGGCACAACGGCAGAGCTGCTGCCCCACAGCGCCAGAGACGCGGGTTCGACCCTGACTATGGGCGTTGTCTGTCATCCATCACCTGAAGAAGCCCCCAGGTGATGGTTGACTAATTTCTCCATTCACATCCAAGTTAATAAGGATAATAATCTACCTTGAATTTTGAATGGTTTGTGGAATAAACTTTTCTTGAAAAGGAAAAACCATTCAAAAAATAACAAGAATGGATGTCAAACCAAATCCATTGACTTGGCCTCCACAGCCTTCTGTGGCAATGAATTCCACAGACTCACCACCCTCTGACTGAATAAATTCCTCCCCATCTCCTTTATTATAGATCTTCTATTATTTTAAGTGCTAGGACAAACTCAAGAGACCCCCCCCCCCCTTGGCCCCCCCCCCCCCCCTCGTTACCCCCTCCTGCTCCTTTTCCTTATGTTCATAACCTATCCTTCCAGCTACCTTCTTCAGCATAAATGGTATTGAACCAAAGGCAATTTTATGCATAATCAATGAAATGCCTAAAAGATATTTGCTCGTCTGAAGCTAACTGGTTCAAGCGTCCCATGGAAAGATTAGATGACATCTGCTGCGCCTGCCATTCTCTCACTTCAAATCTCTTGAGCAACATTTCCATTGGTGGCATTTTCAGCAACTGTAGGAACGTGAGGGTGGTTTTAAGCAGGGGTGATATTGATTGGCTGGGAATGTGCGTCAGGAATACACGATCCTCACATTCCCAGCGGGGAAAGGCAGCTTTATGTGGGGAATGCAAATGCCCAAATCACCCCTTTGAGACGCATCGCCTAGCAATCAAAATAATTTCTTCACGACAAGATGATATCCGCTACAGATACACCCAAAAATCATTATTTATATGCTAAAGCGTTGAACAACATGCTTACCCTTCTCGGTTTCATGAATAAATGAATCACTTTGACAATTAATGCCGCTTGTCTAAATGCTAACAGCCATCAGTCGTCACACAGTGCAGCACCTACACACACACACACACCATGCTCTGACAGCTTGCGTATTGAAAATACTCAGCATGAGCAGTTAAGACACCATTAATCTCCATGCCTCTGAGGATTTGTTCCCTTCCACTGTCAAAGGTTGAAGAACAAAAGAAAATAAATAAAAACATGCTGGAAGAAAGCATTTATCTGTACTGCAGTCATTCCGCTATTGTGTAGTTGAGTTGAATTGAGTTGAGATGAGATTAGTTCAATTTAGTTTAGAGTCTGATGAAGGGTCTCAACATGAAATGTCACCTGTTCCTTTTCTCCAGAGATGCTGCCTGACCCGCTGAGTTACTCCAGCTTTTTGTGTCTATCTTACTTGAGTTGAGTTGAATTGAGTTGAATCAAGTTTAGTTTAGTTTAGTTTAGTTTAGTTTAGTTTAGTTTAGTTTAGTTTAGTTTAGTTTAGTTTAGTTTAGTTTAGTTTAATTTAGTTTAGTTCAGAGATGCAGTGCAGAAACAGGCCCTTCGGCCCACCGAGTGTGCAGTGACCAGCGATCCTCGTACAATAGCACTATCCTACACACTAAGGGCAATTTACAATATTTTTTTACCGAAGCCTATTAACTTACTAAACCTTTAGTTTAGAGATACAGCCCCATCGACCTACCGAAGCATCGCTGACCATTGGTCACCTGTACACTAGTCCTCTGTCCCACACACTAGGGGCATTTTACAGAAGCCAATTAACCCCCAATCCTGTACGTCTCTGGAGTGTGGGGGGGAACCGGAGCACCCGGAGAAAACCCACGCGGTCACTGGGAGAACGTGCAAACTCTGCGCAGACAGCACCCGTGGTCAGGATCGAACCAGCGTCTCTGGCGTTGTGAGTCTACCGCTGTGCCACCGTGCCACCCTGTAACGCAGCTTAGAAAAGTAGTACGCCAACAGCCCACCTCCGTGCTTGGAAACAAAGTGAAATATGCATTAGTTCTGGCTGTCCGCACACTGAACGAGTATTACAGGACACAAGGGGTCAGTGCATTTAATGACGGGGGAGCATTTAATGACTATTGTTAATGTCCAGTCGGAAAATGTCCTCACTTCAGCACGTCGCTGAACTGGAAAATGAAAAGATGGTTTTCATCCATTGGACCATGCATCAGATGGAGCAAACCTTCATAATAAGCCCACAAAAATATCCAGCAAAGTCAATCACTCCTATAAAATGAGTGATCATCGGCAACTTGAAGGAAGTCCATTGACTTTACAGATGGATCGAAAGAATAAATCACTAATACAAAACTGCTGAGACTAGAAGAGCTCTAGGTTCATTTCCAAGACCACAAGAAGTTGCAGCAAATTGTGGACGCAGCCCAGACCATCACACAAACCATCCTCCCTCCCATTGACTCCATCTACACCTCACGCTGCCTCGGCAAGGCCAGCAGCATCATCAAGGACCAGTCGCACCCCGGCCACTCCATCTTCTCCCCTCTCCCATCGGGCAAAAGGTACAGAAGTGTGAAAACGCTCACCTCCAGATTCAGGGACAGTTTCTTCCCAGCTGTTATCAGGCAACTGAACCATCCTACCACAACCAGAGAGCAGTCCTGAACTACTATCTACCTCTTTGGAGACCCTTGGACTATCTTTGATTGGACATCACTGGCTTTACCTTGCACTAAACATTATTCTCTTATTCTGTACCTGCACACTGTGAATGGTTCGATTGTAATCATGTATTGTCCTCCAACTGGCTGGCTAGCACGCAACAAAAGCTTTTCACTGTATCTATACTGTATATGATAATAATCTAAACTGAACCGAAACTGAACAGGTTTAATGTTCTGTGCTGAGTTAGTTTACCTCAAGGTGTGAACGTTGATCTCAGCTTGAGAGGGGAGAAGGTAATTGGGTAACGATGCCCACTTTAGATTACTCCTTTGGTGGAATCCAGGTCCGGAAAGACTTGGCCTGATAACCAGAGAGAATAATCACTTGTTGCTTTATGAACTCACACCTCAACTAGGACCACCGCTGTGGGCGGCTCGACGATGCAGCAGTAGAGTTGATGCCTCACAGCACCAGAGACCCGGGTTCAACCCTCATTATGGGTGCTGTCTGTATGGAGTTTGCACGTTCTCTCTGTGACCACGTGGGTTTTCTCCGGGTGCTCCGGTTTCCTCCCACATCCCAAAGACATTCAGGTCTGTAGCTTAATTGGCGTTTGTAAGTTGCCCTTAGTGTGTATGATAACATAGAACTAAGACCCACACCATCCTGGCCACACACTCATCTCCCTGCTACCTTCAGGTAGAAGGTACAGGAGCCTGAAGACTGCAACGACCAGGTTCAGGAATAGCTACTTCCCCACAGCCATCAGGCTATTAAACCTGGCTCGGACAAAACTCTGATTATTAATAACCCATTATCTGTTATTTGCACTTTATCAGTTTATTTATTCATGTGTGTATATATTTATATTATGGTATATGGACACACTGATCTGTTTTGTAGTAAATGCCTACTATGTTCTGTGTGCTGAAGCAAAGCAAGAATTTCATTGTCCTATCAGGGACACATGACAATAAACTCACTTGAACTTGAACTTGAACTTGAGTAGGATAACATAGAACTAGTTTAATCGATGGTCGGTGTGGTCTTGATGGGCTGAAGGGCCTGTTTCCAAGCTCTAAATATGTTCTCACAACAAGCTAAGGGCTGTACTAACTAGGATCCAGCTGTCAAGTGCCAGAGATAAACACAAAATGCTGGAGTAACTCAGCGGGTCAGGCAGCATCTCTGGAGAAAATAAATAGGTAAAGTTTTGGGGTCGAGACCCTTCATCAGACTCTGTCAACTGGCAAGTAAAGGGCCTGTCCCACTTGGCGATTTTTGCGGCGACTGCCGGCATCATTGACTGGCGTATCAGGTCACCGATAAATACGTGGCGTGACGCGGCGTGACGACGTATTCACGCGGGGTGTTTTTTCAAGTGTCGCAAACGTTTTTTTGTCACCGCTGGATTTTGAAATGTTCAAAATCTTTTGGCGACACTGATATGACGCCAGCAGTCGCCGAAAAAATCGGCAAGTGGGACAGGCCCTTAAGAATTTCATTGTTCCGTTTCTGGACACAAGACAATAAAGCACTGCCGAATCGTGACTCCCTTGTCTTGGATCAATGAAACATAGCAACATAGAAAATAGGTGCAGGAGGAGGCCATTCGGCCCTTCGAGCCTGCACCAGACAATGAGAAAAGTAAAGTGAAGGGTTTGTTATTGCAAGAACTGTTACAAATAGGGACAAAATGCTGGGGCAACTCAGCGGGACAGGCAGCATCTCTGCAGAGAAGGAAGATTGACGAAGGGGCTCAACCTGAAACATCACCCATTCCTTCTCTCCAGAGATGCTGCCTGAACTTACTCCAGCATATTGTGTCTATTTTCGATTTAAAGCAGCATCAGTAGTTCATTCCTGCACTGTTACATATAGGATGCATATTATAATTTATAACACAAGGCACACGGTGGCACAGCGGCAGAGCAACCCGAGTTCCATATTGAGTTTGTACGTTCTCCCCGTGACCTGCGTGGGTTTTCTCCGAGAACTCCGGTTTCCTCCCGCACTCCAAAGACGTACAAGTTTGCAGGCCAACTGGCTTGGTATAAAAATGTAAATATGGTCCCTAGTGTAGGATAGAGTTAAGGTGCAGGCGATCGCTGGTCGGTGTGGACTCGGTGGGCCGAAGGGCCTGTTCCCGCGCAGTACCTCTAAACTGACCAAGGCACGGCAGGCTAAAATGGGCCAGTCAGTTTGTCAATAGTGGAGATGCCTATAGAGGCAGTCAACAAGAAGAAAAAACATTAATCGCCATGTGGAGACTGACAAAGGAGAGGTGACACGGATTTGTTAAGAGAAAATTGGACTTGACTAACCTGCTTGAATGTTTTGATGAGGTAACAGACGAGGTTGATAAAGGAAATGCTGATGTTGTCTCAATGAATCTTCAGAAGGCGTTTGATAAACGCCTGAACAAAAGGCTTGTTAACAAAACTGAACACTGTGGATGTAACGGGCAGTAGCAGAACTGAGAGAAGATAAACTGACTTCCAGGGAGAGGGGAGAGAGGAGTGACAAACGGCTGTTTTTCAGATTGTCAGGGGGGTAGATAGGTGGCAGATGAAAGTTAGCACAGAGAATCTGAAGAGATGTCCTTTGGCAAAAAAATGATTGCGGGGAAATTGACACCAAATGGCAGCTTTCTAAAGGGTGTACATGTGGATAAGCATTAGTCATTGCGTGTAGGGAGGAATGTAGATGCTGGCTTACACCAAAGTTAGACACAGAATGCTTCAGTAACTCGGTAACCCTCGAGACCTCGTAGCGTCTTTCTGGTCGCCGCTGGATTTTCAACATGTTGAGAATTTTCGCCGACCTGTAACGACCTATGACGAGTGCCGACAGTAGCCGAAAAAGTCACGTAAGTGGGACAGGCCCATTAGTTGTCGGTGTAAGTGTAAATTGTCCCTAGTGTGTATAGTAATGTTGATACAAATACATCGATAGATGCTCCTGAACACTTCATCAGTGATGTAACCTGGGGTCATTGGGTGTTTCAGGTCTTTCAACATCAGACACCCTCACCCAGGCGACCCAGCCATGGTTGATCAGACCACGACTTGTGTTCAGGTGGCATTCGCTCCTCCCCATGGACCTCCTCTCCTGATCCAGAGCCATCTCAAGGCCTTCTCCGCTGCCTCTGTGGTGTTCTTGATGGCCCTTCTCCTCGCCACTCCGTTGATGCCCAGTGCACGCGAGGCTTTGTAGAGCGATTGCCCTGCAAAACCTCTGCAGCCAACCTTGATGGGCATACACCTTGCCTTCCAGCCCTGCTTGCGTTAGTGTTAGTGTGCGGGGATCGTTGGTCGGTCGGACTCGGTGGGCCGATGGGCCTGTTTCCGCGCCATGTCTCCTAACCAAACTGAACCTAACTAAACTAAAACAAGCCTATGTTTTTTTCCTGGTATCTGCAAATGTGCCGAATGTAGATAATCCGCAATACTTCCTGTAGACAATCTCATTTCATTCAATACCAGGCCATTTACACTGCTCCACTGGTGCATATTAGCAGATGCCAATAAGAAACGATTCAGCAGAGATTTTCCCTGTCACGCAGCTTCAGCCAACTATAGCACACATCGTTAGGAAAACTAAACCTGAAAGGCATCTGGAACATGTTGACACCAACTTTGTCATCATCAGATAGATAAGGGAGCACAACTTTGCAATATGTTATCATAGCCTCTGCATTTTTTATTTTCATACTTGTAACTTGAGACACTTCCGTTTAATTTCGCATTGAATTTTCTGTAAGAGCTCAGCAAAAAAAAATGACATCCTATTGCATTTTAAATTGCAACGACGCATTTATTAACAGTACCCAAAATAATCAGATCAACATAGAACATGGAGTCAAAGAGAGAGATGGCATGGAAACAGATCCTCGTCCTACTGGGTTTGTGTTGAACCTCAAACACGCGGGTGACACGGTGGCGCTGCGGTAGAGTTGCTGCCTCACAGCGCCAGAGACGTGAGTTCGATCCTGACTGCGGGTGCTGTCTGTACAGAGTTCGTACGTTCTCCCTGTGACCTGCGTGGGTTTTCTCCGGGATCTCCGGTTTCCTCCCACACTCCAAAGACGTACAGGTTTGTTAAAGTTGTAAATTGTCCCTAGTGTGTGTGGAATATTGTTAGTGTGGGGGGATCGCTGGTCGGCGCGGACCCGGTGGGCCGAAGGGCCTGTTTCCATGCTGTATCTATAAGCAAAATAAGAAAAGGATAAATAGCTATGATTCAAATTTACACATGCAAACGTGATTTCCCCAACCCTCTGCTGATGTGTAGGTAGGAACTGCAGAAGCTGGTTTAAACTGAAGATAGACACAAAATGCTGGTGTAACTCATTGGGGCAGGCAGCATCTCCGGAGTGATGGAATGGGTGACATTACAGGTCGAGACCCTTCTTCAGATGGAGGGAGTGCAGCGTAGGTTTACAAGGTTAATTCCCGGGATGGCGGGACTGTCATATACTGAGAGAATGGAGCGGCTGGGCTTGTATACTCTGGAATTTAGGATGAGAGGAGATCTTATTGAAACATATAAGATTATTAAGGGGTTGGACACGCTAGAGGCAGGAAACATGTTCCCGATGTTGGGGGAGTCCAGAACCAGGGGCCACAGTTTAAGAATAAGAGGTAAGTTATTTAGAACGGAGATGAGGAAACACTTTTTCACACAGAGAGTTGTGAGTCTGTGCAATTCTCTGCCTCAGGGGGTGGTGGAGGCCGGTTCTCTGGATAGCTCCAAGAGAGAGCTAGATAGAGCTCTTGAAGATAGCGGAGTCAGGGGATATGGGGAGAAGGCAGGAACGGGGCACTGATTGTGGATGATGAATGATGATTACATTGAATGGCGATGCTGGCTTGAAGGGCCTAATGGCCTACTCCTGCACCTATTGTCTATTGTCTATTGTCACCCTTTCCTTCTCACCAGAGTTGCTGCCTGTCCCGCTGAGTCAACCCTCTGCTGATGTTCAGTATCAAAAGATATCCCAAGGAGATTCAATACGATCAGGTCACTTTTACATTGTGCTTGCAACAACATTTATTTTAGTTTAGTTCAGAGATATGGCCCTTCAGCCCACTGTACCGACACAATAGAATTTCCATGTTTACTAGGAATGGAGAATTTCAACGTTTCCCAGCCCTTTACGTAAGTAAGTAAATTTATTGGCCAAGTATTCACATACAAGGAATTTGCCTTGGTGCTCCGCCAACAATTAACAACATGACATACAGTGACAGTTACGAATGACTCAGAAAACATTAAACATTAATAATAATAAGACATTAATGATAAAACACCATTGATCAAGCATGTGAACCAACAAGTGAAGAAACTTATTTTCCCCCTGTCATGAATAGTCTCTGTATCACTGCCCGGGCCTCAGTTCGAGTAAACATCCCTGCATCTGGCATGTCAAGTCCCGTAAGTATTTTCTATGTTTCAGTAAGCTTGATTTTCACGCTTTACAGAATACACTTCCAGCCGATTCAATTTCTCCTGATGGCAGATGGGACCAGTTTAATTTGGCATTGTGATCTGCACAGGCATCATGGGCCCATGGACCTGTACTTGTGCTAAACTGTTCAACGTTCCTTATGGCCAACCTGTCACCCCTGGAACCGAACTAGAGGCTCTCTCTATCGGCATGAACCTCCTCTCATTGTAAAAAGATCAAAGCTGTACACAACACTCCGAGTGCAATCTCAACCCATTCAGTTTTAGTTTAGCTTAGTTTAGTTTAGAGATACAGCGTGGAAACAGGCCCTTCGGCCCCCCCAAGTCTGCACTGGCCAGCAATCCCCGTGCATTAACACAACCCTACATACACAATTTTACATTCATACCAAGCCAATTAAAGGGGCTGTCCCACTGCGGCGACCTAATCCGCGAGTTCAGAAGAGTTTGCCCTCGACTCAAACTTGCAGCATGGACGACACGAGGTCCTAGGAAGTCTTTGTAACTCTCCTACATGCTTGACAGTAGTCCCCGCGTACTCGAGGCCTCAGCTAGGTCGCGGCGTATTTTTCAACATGCTGAAAAATGCCCGCGAGTGAAAAAAGGTTGCCCTGGAAAAAATCGATACTTTTTTTACTCGTAGGTTTAGTCGAGGAAGGTCGTAGTAGGTCGGCATGTTAGTCGTAGGTAATCGAGGGTAATCGAAGGTAGTCGGAGATAGTCTTCATCATAGTCGAAGGAGGTCTTCAACATGACACTTTTTCAAACTCTTCTAAACTCGCCAATTAGGTCACCGCAGTGGGACAGCCCCTTTACCTACAAACCTGTAGGTCTTTGGAGTGTGGGAGGAAACCGAAGATCTAGGAGAAAACCCTCGCAGATCACGGGGAGAAAGTGCAAACAATTACAATATTCCTTACTTGTATTTCTCATTGTTCTTATAAGAAAGGTTAAATGTACTTGTCCTCGTGATAGTTTATATTACTCGCATGTTAGTCTTCAGTAACCTTTGTAACCACGCACCTGTATTATTTTAATCATCAACTCTACCCAATTTGCTTTCAGGTAACAATATATTCTGTTTCCTGTTATCTCAACCACAGTAGTAATTCCACACTTTTCTATACAACATGCCAATACCCTCATTCTTGCCCACTTGGAACAATTCAGCATCTCTGGACAAATGGACAATCTGAAGAAAAGTTCCAACTCAAAGCGTCACCCATTATTTCCCCCCAGAAATGCTGCCTGATCCGCTGAGTTTCTCCAGCACTTTGTGTCTTTTCCTGCGGTGAGTCCCCTCTTCATTTGTACCACTAATGCTTTTACCTTTGCAAGCGCTCAGTTACGTAACATCGAATTTGATCTTTTTAAAAAATAAATTCCCGTAACTTGGCCCATTTACTGTTGGACTTTAGCTTTTGTTGTCCATCTATTCCACTTACAATTAATCTCAGTTCCCTGTCCTGCTGCATTTCTCTGCTTCCTTAATCCCCTTTGCTCGTAAGATGACATTTAACTGATGAGGTATGAAAATGGAAATCTTTGTTCAAATTTTAAAATTGGAAAATGCAATACACGATAGTCTTGTTTATGCGAATTTATCAAAGCCATCTAATCTGTCACCATATGTTGAATAAATTCCCTCATCATCATAACTCACTTAAGTCCCATCATTTTCCGTCAAGATTGATAGGATGCAAGTCTTATCTGCCAACAGCAATATATGAATTAGTACAAGCAGCCATAATCTAGTTCCTCGGAGAAATGGATCAGTTCAAAACTAGTCAAAATTCAAGATAACTGGTAAGGAAAGTATTTGACATATTTTGATGGGTTATTAATCTTTACTTGTCATATTGTTCAGTACTGGTTTTGAATGCAGGAGTAAAGAGGTCTTACTGAAATGACATAGGGCCACGGTAAGGCTGTGTTGAGAAAACTCTAGATGGACGCAAAACGCTGGAGTAATTCAGCGGGACAGGCAGCATCTCTGGAGAGAAGGAATGGGTGACGTTTCCGGTCGAGACCCTTCTTCAGACTGAAGACTGAAGTGCGAAGAATTGTCTCGAACCGAAACGCCACCCATTCCTTCTCTCTACAGAGATGCTGCCCGTCCCGCTGAGTTACTCCAGCGTTTTGTGCGTATCTTCGGCGTAAACCAGCATCTGCAGTTCAAAGGTCAGTTTATTGTCACGTGTACCAATTAAGGCACGGTGAAACTCGAATTACCTTACACCCATACTAAACAAAAGCAACGAGACACACAACGACATAACAGTTAACATATTCCTCACTGTGATGGTAGGCAATAAAGCCCAACTTCTTCCTCAGTTCCTTCCGACACGTGAGAATACTGGACTTTTATACCTACTGTAAAACAATGTGAATTCACCTCAATAAAAGTATATAGTGATCATAGCAGGAGTGCAGTGAATCATCACTGGATTAAATACTGGAACGGTGGATTTGATGCATGAAGATGCTAATCCTGGCCAAATTGGAGATGCTGGGACTCTAAAATTGAGTAAAGGCTTCTGGGCTGCTAGGCCATTCGGTCAATTTAAATGTGCCTTCTGCAGAAATGGGACAAGCTGCAGAATGGTGCAAACAGGCTCATAATATCGTTGGTTGGTACGGTCTCGGTGGGCTAAAGATAAAGTCCAGTAAAGTCTGATTATCCGAGGGTCTCCAGTGAGGTAGATAGTAGCTCAGGACCGCTCTCTAGTTGTTGATAGCATGATTCAATTGCCTACGTTCCCTAGTAGTGCTTATTAAATGTGATGAATAATACATTTTAAGCAAGTTACTATTTTTCAAATTATTTTGTTCTCTTGCACTATATTTGAATTGGGCAGAAAAGTCTATCTAAAGTGAATTTGGACAACAAGCCTATTTGTGTAGGAAAGAACTGCAAATGCTGGTTTAAACTGAAGTTAATCCAGCTTTTTGTGTTTATCTCCAGCACGGCACGGTGGCGCAGCGATAGAGAACCGGGTTCGATCCCAACTACGGGCGCTGCCTGTACGGAGTTTGTACGTTCTCCCCGTGACCGCATGGGTTTTCTCCGAGATCTTTGTTTTCCTCCCACACTCCAAAGACGTACAGGTTTGTAGGTGAATTAACCTGATATAAATGTAAATTGTCCCTAGTGTGTGTAGGGTCGTGTTAGTGTGCGGGGATCACTGGTCGGTGCAGACTCTGTGGGCCGAAGGGCCTGTTTCCACGCTGTATCTCTAAACTAAACTAAACTAAGCCTATTTGTTTGATGTGAGATGCTCTGGGATATAATGCGATGTGCTAAATTGTCATAACAATAGGGCAACTTCTTACCCCTAATTTCCAAGTTGTTTTATATATTTGTTTGTATGGCGAGTATTAAAGTAAAGAGCAGAGATCATTTTGAAAAAAAGGATCCCCCATAAACAGGCCAAGAGGGGAAGGAATCAGAAACTAGTCTGAAGTTAGCAGGCCGCATTTTCTGCATGTCTGACTTCCATTAAGCCCTGATTACCGAGAAGCAAACTAACTATGAAATATCGCTCGGTTGGAAACAAGCTTTGAAAGAATGTGGTTGTGTGAATTGTTTCTCATTTCCATTAACACAACAGGGGTCCAGAATATTCCAGCTGCTGCTCTTCCGATATCCTGGGACTCAGCAGTTTGTGACAAGTTTTATTTTTCAGGCTGTTTTCTGATGAGTCCCAAAATCCTCAAAATGCTGCCGGATTCCTGTTGCCTCTCCCCACCTGCTTGTGTTTCATTATTTTAGACATTTAATTATATTCCTTCCATCCTCCAAATGAGCACGAGATGCCTGTAATCTAGAGCACCTCTGCTCAGTCCGCACAAACCTACCTGATCTCCCGGGTTGCCAAAGACTCCCCCTCCCATTCCCACACTGACCATTCTGTCCTGTGCCTCCATTGTCAGAGTGAGGCCCAGCACAAACTGGAGGAACAGCACCTCATATTTCGCTCGGGCAGCTTACACCCCAGCGGTATGAACATTGACTTCTCCAACTTCAAGTAACCCTTGCTTTCCCTCTCTTTCCATCCCTCCCCCTTACCTGTTCTCCAGCCAGTCTGACCGTCTCCGCTACATTTTATCTCTGTTTGCTTTGTTGTTACCTTCTCCCAGCCAACAATGATCTATTCTACATTTTCCTTGATCTCCATACCCTTTATCCTATTTTCACACCTTACATTTCCTTATCTCTGCATCTTACTCTCCCATGATTCAGTCTAAAGGAGCGTCTCGACATGAAACGTCACTCCTTCCTTCAATCCAGAGACGCTGCCTGTCCCGCTGAGTTACTCCAGCTTTTTTTATCTATCTTCGGTGAAATCTAAAGCAATCCAAGATAACACTGCCATACAGATTCAATCTTGCGATTTTAAGTTTTATATAAACACTGCTGTCGATGAATTATAAATGTTGTCAAACATATGCACTAAGCACGTATTTCATTAAAATAAATCTCCCTCTACATTTCTACATTAGGATTTAATGAAGTTGTAATAAACACTGAAACATCCATATTCCACTCTTCAGGGCAGCACCGTGGCGCAGCGCAGAGTTGCTGCCTTACCGTGCCAGAGACCCGGGGTTCTATCATGACTGAGGGTGCTGTCTGTGCAAAGTTTGTACATTCTCCCCGTGACTCCCGTGGATTTTCCAAGGGAGCTCCGGTTTCCTCCCACATTCCAAAGGCTTACAGGTTTGTAGGTGAATGGGCTTGGTATCATTGTAAATTGTCCCTACTGTGTGTATGATAGCATTAGTGTGCGGGGATCATTGGTCAGCTGGGCCAAAAGGTTCTGTTTCCACGCTGTATCTCTAAACTACGCTAAACTCAGTCTGAAGAAGGGTTTCGGCCCGAAACGTTGCCTATTTCCTTCGCTCCATAGATGCTGCTGCACACGCTGAGTTTCTCCAGCATCTTTGTGTACCAATAACTAAACACTCACTCTGCTGTCAAAATCCTTTGACATTCAAGGTGGGAAAAGTATGCTTGTACATTAAGTCTGAAGTTAGGAGAAAACTCTTCATTCTGCTGATTGAAAATCTTTGGAAGTTTCTACTTTGATCCAAGATGGCGCACAAACCCAGGCTACTCTTTGTGTGTTAGTGGTTCTGCAAACGGACATTACAATCACACCACTATTTTTAATCTCTACTCCGACTGCAACAACTATGATCTTACATAGAAACATAGAAAATAGGTGCAGGAGTAGGCCATTCGGTCCTTCGAGCCTGCACCGCCATTCAATATGATCATGGCTGATCATCCAACTCAGTATCCTGTACCTGCCTTCTCTCCATACCCCCTGATCCCTTTAGCCACAAGAGCCACATCTAACTTCCTCTTAAATATAGCCAATGAACTGGCCTCAACTACCTTCTGTGGCAGAGAATTCCACAGATTCACCACTCTCTGTGTAAAAAATAATGTTCTCATCTCGGTCCTAAAAGACATCCCTCTTATCCTTAAACTGTGACCCCTCGTTCTGGACTTCCCCAACATCGGGAACAATCTTACTGCATCTAGCCTGTCCAACCCCTTAAGAATTTTGTAAGTTTCTATAAGATCCCCCCTCAATCTTCTAAATTCTAGCGAGTACAAGCCGAGTCTATCCAGTCTTTCTTCATATGAAAGTCCTGACATCCCAGGAATCAGTCTGGTGAACCTTCTCTGTACTCCCTCTATGGCAAGAATGTCTTTCCTCAGATTAGGAGACCAAAACTGTACGCAATACTCCAGGTGTGGTCTCACCAAGATCCTGTACAACTGCAGCAACTTCTTAATCTACTATCTACCATTCATTGGAGACCCTCAGAGTACCTTTGAACAGACTTTGCTGGCCTTTATCTCGCACTAAACCTTATTCACGTTATTCCCTTCATCATGTATCTGTAATCATGTATTGTCTTTCCACTGACTGGTTAGCGCGCAACAAAAAAAGCTTTTCACTGTACCTCGGTACACGTGACAACAGACTAAACTAGACTAAACTAAACTCAAACTCTTTCAAGTGTGAGATTGATAGATTTTTGTATTCCAATATGAATCAAGAGACAAAAGGAAAATGGAGCTTAGGCCAAGAACAATCTCAGACTTCTCCCCCTCCCCCCCCCCCCCCCCCCCCCCCCCCCCACCCCCCCCCCCCCACCCCCCATCAGTCTGAAGAAGGGTTTCGGCCCGTAACGTTGCCTATTTCCTTCGCTCCATAGATGCTGCTGCACCCGCTGAGTTTCTCCAGCTTTTTTGTGTACCTTCGATTTTCCAGCATCTGCAGTTCCTTCTTAAACAATCTCAGACTGACTGACTGAATGGTATAATTGATCTGAGGGCATAATTGATCAGCACCCATCTTTCTTTTTTTAGTTTAATTCAGAGATACAGAATAGAAACAGGCCTTTCGGCCCACCGTGTCCATGCCGACCATTCACACTAGTTTATCCCACCAAACACTAGGGGCGGTTTTACAGAGGCCAATTAACCTACAAAACGCCTTTGGGATAAGTTCATAAGTTACAAGTTATAGGAGCAGAATTAGGCCATTCGGCCCATCAAGTCCACTCCGCCATTCAATCATGGCTGATCTATCTTTCTCTCTCAACCCCATTCTCCTGACTTCTCCCCATCATCCCTGACACCCGTACTTATCAGAAATTTATCAATCCCTGCCTTAAAAAATATCCATTGACTTGGCCTCCACAGCCTTCTATGGCGATGAATTCCACAGATTCACCACCCTCTGACTAAAGAATATTCTCCTTATCTCCTTTCTAAAGGTGTGTCTTTTTATTCTGAGGGTATGGCCTCTGGTCCTAGACTCTCCCGCTAGGAACATTCCCTCCACATCCAGGCCTTTCACTATTCAGTAAGTTTCAATGAGGTCCTCCCTCATCCGTCTAAACTCCAGCGAGTACAGGCCCAAGGCCGTCAAACGCTCATCATGTCAACCCCATCATTCCAGAGATCAATGTCGTAAACCTCCTCAGGAACCACTCCAACACCAGCACATCCTTCCTCAGATACGGAGCCCAAAACTGCTCACAATATCTGTAACATAACATAACTAATAGCCCTGTCCCACGGTACGAGTTCATTCCAAGAGCTCTCCCGAGTTTGCCCTGATTCGAACTCAGAGATTTACGGTAATGGCCACTCGTCGGTACTCGGGGCTCTCGTGGACATTTTTTAACATGTTGAAAAAATCTTCACGAGTCTTCCCGTGCTTACCTGCAGTTAGCGAGTCTTCCTGAGTACCTGCCGTTAGCGTTACGAGTCGCTAAGAGACGTCCCCGAGCTCCGACGTACCCGCTACGTTCATTCTCCGTGCTTACCACGAGTTTGATTTTTTTTTAACTCGGGAGAGCTCTTGGAATGAACTCGTACCGTGGGACAGGGCTATTAGTCCTGAATTAGTTTTCAAGAATCACTAACATGCAACCATTCCTAATGATGCTGTTTC
Source organism: Amblyraja radiata (assembly GCF_010909765.2). Classification (NCBI taxonomy): domain Eukaryota; kingdom Metazoa; phylum Chordata; class Chondrichthyes; order Rajiformes; family Rajidae; genus Amblyraja; species Amblyraja radiata. The sequence goes on along the minus strand of NC_045987.1, from coordinate 3,648,950 downwards.
GTTTTTGCCTTAGACACTGAATAAAGTGACCTGCGATGAGAATGGAGCGACTGTTATAGACTGGCACAAAATGCTGGTGTAACTCAGCGGGACGGGCAGCATCTCTGGGGAGAAGGAATGGGTGACGTTTTGGGTCGAGACCCTTCTTCAGTCTGGAGAAGTTTCTCGACCCGAAACGTCACCCATTCCTTCTCCCCAGAGATGCTGCCTGTCCCGCTGAGTTACTCCAGCATTTTGTGTCTATCTGCGGTGTACACCAATATCTGCAGTTCCTTCCTACGCATAGAGCAACTATTAGTTCTACTTATAATTAAGTAACGTTTTTAGAAAAATTCAGCCAAAATGGGATAGAAATTTAAAAAACGCTATTTATTCAGACCCAGCTCCTGCCTGTTTTGACATAAATGCTGCTTGATTATTTCAATGCTCTTTGGCTAATTTGCTTGGCTGAGGAATCAAGCTGCAGCATTTCAACATAATTGAACATTGCGATTGCTTTAGGCCGTATCTGGTTGGCCGTTTCTTTGGAAACCAGAAGACAGCTAATACATAATCTAAGAAGACAGTGTCACCCTTGACAAGGTTCAGCTAAACAATTGATTATGAAGTTACTGAGAATGCATATAAAGAGCCAATAGATTGTGCGGCACGATGGCGCAGCGGTAGAGTCGCTGCCTTGCAGCACCGGAGACCCAGATTCAATCCTGACTACGGGTGCTGTCTGTACGGAGTTTGCACGTTCTCCCCCAGTGGCCTGCGTGGGTTTTCTCCGAGATCTTCGGTTTCCTCCCACACTCCAAAGACGTACAAGTTTGTAGGATAATTGGCTTGGTGTATGTGTAAATTGTCCCTAGTGTGCGTAGGATAGTGCTAGTGTATGGGGATCACTGGGTGGCATGGACTCGATGGGCCGAAGGGCTCTAAATTAAACAAAACTAAACTAAACAATATTTTAACGTGAAAAACATTGACTATTTTGTCTTGTAAGTGGGATTAATGATCAGGATCCAACTGCAAATTTATGCTCTTTACTGACTGTGCAGTTTATCCTTAGATTGAGAATTGATCAATTAATTTGGCTGGCAATTTTTAAATGGATATGGTCCAAGTGTTGCATAACTCTGTCCTTTTACAACGAGGCAAAGAAGATCCTGTGAAGTTAGACACAAAATCAGGAAGGCTGGCTCTATCCTGGGGTCAGAGTTGGATTCACCGGAGGTTGGTCTTGGAGTGGAGGATGCTCCTCAAACTGCGGAGAATCCTGGACAATACAGCTCACCCCCTCCGTGACACACTGGTCAACCTGAGGAGCACCTTCAGCAACAGGCTGGTTCCACCAAGATGCAGCACAGAACGCCACAGGAGATCCTTCTTCCCTGTGGCTATCAAACTGTACAACTCCTCCCCCTTCCGTCATGGGGTAGACTCACTCCCCCCCGCCTCCCCCCTCCTATTCCCAATCTTTGCACATCCCCAATCCTTTCCACTAGTCACTTTAATTTCATGTTTCATGTATTTAGTGTTTTTATGACTGTTGGCAGTCCCCCCTGGAATAAATAAAGTTATATTATATCGAATTGTACCATATCGTAAAATGTTGGAGTAACTCAGCGTGCCAGGCAGCATCTCTGGAGAGAAGGAATGGGTGATATTTTATGATGGAACCCTTCTTCAGACGTGAACCCTAAGCATCATCTATTCACCTCCTCCAGCAATCTCTGAGTACTAAAATATTGTTTGTTTTTGTTTAGTCTAGAGATATGGCAGGAAAACAGGCCCTTCGGCCCACCGAGCCCGTGCCAACCAGCAATCTCTGTACACTAGAACTATCTTACACATTGGGGACAATTTACCATCTTTACCGAGTTGATTAACCTGTACGTCTTTGGAGTGTGGGAGGAAGCCAGAGTACCCGGAGAAAACCCACGCAGACAAGATGGAACCCGGGTCTCCGGCGCTGTAAGGCAGCAACTCTACCGCTGCGCCACCGTGCATCATATAATAATAATAACAAAACATATATTTCCCTGTCACTAACCCTTTGTCATAAGTATAGCTTAACTTGGAGATACAGGTCGGAAACAGACCATTCGGCCAACCAGAGATCCCCACACAACAAAATCAGAAGATGGTTGGAAAATGAAGGTGACTGTTTCATTGTTACACCTCTTCAACACTATTAAAGCAACCTTATTTTTTTCTTTTTCCTGCTTTTTAACCTTGTCATAGAAATATTATAACATAGAAAACAGGTGCAGGAGTAGGCCATTGGGCCCTTCGAGCCAGCACCACCATTCAATAAGATCATGGCTGATCATCCAGAATAAGTACCTCGTTCCTGCTTTCCCCCCCCATGTACCTTGATTCCTTTAGCCCTAAGAGCACAATCTAACTCTCTCTTGAAATTTTTTTCGATCTCCCTTTCTCCTTATCCACCTATCTTTTTCATCAATGAACCAACTGGGACAACTATGGTCGTAGGTACTGTCTTGCGAGTGTCTCCAGAATTAACTTCCCACAAGGGCTCATACTGAATGAAGCCAAGCTAATCATTAGTTTCCAAAGCATAGTGCTGCAAATAAATTGCTTTTTCATTGCGGCAAGCAGAGAGCAGAATCTGATCATTGCCTTCACTTCAAAAAGTGATTGATTCACGGAGGGCCCTGAATAATTCACTACTGAACTATACCTGCCCCTTCGTGGATTCACGACCCGAAACGTCACCCATTCCTTCTCTCCGGAGATGCTGCCTGTCCCGCCGAGTTACTCCAGCAGTTTGTGTCCATCTTCAGTGTGTTACTGATTCTGTAATAATATGAAGTGTTTGAGATATTTTCAATATGGATGATGGGGGAAACCAATATCTGTATTGATTTTTGAATATTCGCCATCTTTTAAAACAGAATTAAAATGACAAAGAGACATTTGAATTTTACAAAGAGTCATAGAGTGATATAACGTGGAAACAGGCCCTTCAGCCCAACTTGCCCACACTGCCCAACATGTCCCAGCTACACTAGTCCCACCTGCCCACGTTTGGTCCATATCCCTCCAAACCTGTCCTATCCATGTACCTTCTTCTTCTTGCGTATGGCGTGCACAGCCTAAAGTTGTAGGACAACTTGTTCTATTTGATCTTATTTGATTGTGCACGCCGGGTTGATTGCATTCGTTGAAACAGGTGCAGGTTGCAATCTCCCACCCCATCCATGTACCTGTCTAACTGTTTCTTAAATGTTGGGTTAGTCCCAGCTTCAACTACCTCTTCTGGCAGCTTGTTCCACGCACCCACCACCCTTTGTGTGAAAAAGCTACCCCTCAGATTCCTATTAAATCTTTTCCCCTTCACCTTGAACCTATGTCCTCTGGTCCTCGATTGCCCTACTCTGGACAAGAGACCGTGTGCGTCTACCATTGTTCATCAGCTTGAAGATAAATGGCATCTGAAGTAACGACTGAAGTTTTACTAAAGGACTATTGACAGATGGTATGATTACCTGGTGTGAAGTAATGCTCCAACACATTTACAATATGACTCTCCTTATCTGAATGCAATCCTTCCAGCAATACTGTCATAACTGGTTGAAACTCAAGTCAGGAAATTGGAGAGCTGCATGTGAACACAACCCATGATATAAAGCTTTTCCTCATTCAAAGGATTTTAGTTTGGTTTTAGTTTAGTGATACAAAGCGGAAACAGGCCTTCGATATCTCTGAACCCGTGCCCACTAGCGATCATTGCACACTGGCATTATCCTACACACACTGGGGACAATTTACAATTTTTTACCAACGCCAATTAACCTACAAATCCGTGCGTCTTTGGAGTGTGGGAGAAAGCCGGAGCACCCGGCGAAAATCCACGCAGGTCACGGGGAGAACATGCAAACTCCGTACAGACAGCACCTGTAGTTAGGATCGAGCCCGGTTCTCTGATGCTGTCAGGCAACTTACATCTTGTTTAGCTCTAATTACTAAAATGTTAATCCATTTGCTGCTGAAACACTATTAACATTCAAGGACGAGTTTTCTGTTCATAAGTTATTGCAGACTCTTCAAAGCAAGTGATGCTTCAAATACTGGTAACATCAAGTCATTAATTTTGGTTGAAAATTCACTCCCCAGTCTTGCAATTATCAAAATTAATGTTTGTAGTGAAGACAATTAATATATACACACGTACCATTGGACATAATTCATTGTCGAGTTATGGCATGGCCAACATCAGACTGGGGTTTGAATAGCTGTGAATAAAGCACATAATGAATCCAATGCATGGTGAACAATTGAATGAGCCATTAATATTCTCCTGGAGCCTGCTGGCAACTCATTCATCAGCTGAGTCAATCATTTTAATAATTATTGGAAGATAATTCTCTTTTGTGTGATGTCAAGCGACCCCAGCTATTGTGCATTTTTAACACTGCCAAGTAGGGTTTAGTTTAGATCGACACAAAATGCTGGAGTAACTCAGCGGGCCAGGCAGCATCTCTGGAGAGAAGGAATGGGTGACGTTTCGGGTGGAGACCCTTCTCGACCCGAAACGTCACCCATTCCTTCAATCCAGAGATGCTGCCTGACCCGCTGAGTAACTCCAGCATTTTGTGTCTACCTTTGGTGTAAACCAGCATTGCAGTTCCTTCCTACAGAGAGGGTTTAGTTTAGTTAAGCTTGGAGACACAGCGCCGAAACAGGCCCTTCAGCCCACCTTGTGACCGCCAACAAGCGATCCCTGCACACTGACGCTAGAGCGTATACACCAAGGACGATTTATAATTTCACCAAGTCAATTAACCTACAAACATGTACATCTTTGGCATGTGGGAGGAAACTGGAGAAAAACCCATGCAGGTCACGGGGAAAACGTACAAACTCTGTACAGACAGCACCTGTGGTCAGGATCGAACCAGTGCCTCTGGCGCTGTAAGGCAGCAACTCTACCGCTGCGTCACCGTGCCGCCCATGGTTTAAGGGATTCTCGCGTGAAGAAAAATATTAAGACGCGTTACTTTCCTGAAGAAATAAATAAAATAAATGTCAAAACAAACAAAAAGCAATCCAATTGCTCTTCAATTATCCATAGAATGTGCCGTGGTATATGTTTATTTTATGAGTGTTGAAAATCTATAATTCATTACTGTCACATCCCTCTTATTGGGGGTGAAAGCTGTGTTACGTCGAGCCCATGGATTTTAAAGATGAATAATTTTCCCAAGGGGGTTTCCATATCAAAAGAGTTCATACTTTTATAAGCAGAGCAAAATAACATTGTTATTGTGTCCTTGTGAAAAAAAAACCCAGCAGAGCTGACACTTTGGATAAGTATGGGGATAAAAGAAGGAATTTTGAAATCTGCGGTAGAATTCGGTGAAAAATGATGATTCATTGGAAAGGTTATACGACTGAGAAAGGCATTTTGAAGTGATGGTGCAGAATCACTATTTGTGAAGTCAAAATTAGTTTCTATTTGATTTGCATTTTAGAAATATATTTGAATACATTTGAATCAAAGTGACCATATCCTTCTAATTATGGGCAATAGATATTTTAATAATGAAATTGGCAGTAATTCAGGAAACAAAGACATTCGCAAAAATGGGCAAAAGGTCACGGAAATACACATTCAGTTTAGTATAGGAGGTAGACAAAAGTGCTGGAGAAACTCAGTGGGTGCAGCAGCATCTATGGAGCGAAGGAAATAGGCAACTTTTCGGGCCGAAAGCCTCCTTCAGACTCAGTTCAGGATAGTTTAGTTTAGAGATGCAGCATAGAAACAGGCCCACCGAATCCACGCCGACCAGCGATCCTCACACACTAACACTATCCTGCACACACACACACACACAAGGGACAATTTACAATGATACCACACCAATTAGCCTACAAACCTGTACGTCTATGGAGTGTGTGTGGAAACCAGAGATCCCGGGGCAAACACAAACAGGTCACGGGGAGAACGTAGAAACTCTGTACAGACTGCACCTGTACAGCTGGCGCTGAACTTACATCGGGAGCCTGGGATCTCGCGACGAGATCGCCAGTTGAGCTCCATTCGGCGCGGCCTTGTCGGCTCCGGAAGCCACGGTCTCGAGTAGGGAGGCAGCCGTTCCAGGGTTCCCATGCCGCTGAGAGGACTCTCCCGACGCCGGAACATCATCACCCGGCGAGGACGGCCTGGAACATCGGGCCTCCGTAGAGGCAACTGTGGAGGCCTCAATAGGCCCGACTATGGGTGGACATTGGGGATGGGACTGGACTTTGTGCCTTCCCCCATAATGGGAACCATTGTGGGGGGATGTTTTTTATGTTAATGCTATTTATTATTGTTATGTTTGTATTCTTTCTTATGTGCTGCATTGGCAAAAGGAATTTCACTACATCTAGGTGTATGTGACAATAAATCAACCTTTGAACCTTTGAACCTGTAGTCGGATCGAACTCGGGTCGCTGGCGCTGTAAGGCAGCAACTCTACCTCTACGTAATAGCACATGGGGATCAACCATGGGGAAGAAACGGAGTCATTGTAGATGGTGTTAATGACGATGACAGTGGAGAATGTCACAAATCTGTGTCAGTTTAGAAAATCAGTGGCTGTAAGGAGTGGAAGATGTGAGGAGAATAAGATCAGAAAATGTAAGGGCTGGATGTTCACAATCCTCACAAGAGATCCATCAGTAAGCCACACAGCCACCTGGCACTGAACAGTGACACTTTGATCCATACCATTTCGCATACTACTGTTTAGATCTGATTCTTCAACTGAATAAAACCTATGTATTATAGTTTAGAAAGGATATACACCAGGCTACCCTCGTCTTGCGCCTTGCATTGCAATTCTATTAAAAGTTATCGAGAGACTGCAAAAGCAATTTAAAATAAACTAAAATTAACAACAGAACACACCACAGTTCTTTTGTTTATATTGTTGGAAGATCCACGGTGTTAGATTTTTTTTTAGGAAGTAACATAGAAACATAGAAACATAGAAAATAGGTGCAGGAGTAGGCCATTCGGAGATTCACCACTCTCTGTGTGAATTTTTTTTTTCTCATCTCGGTCCTAAAAGCTTTCCCCCTTATCCTTAAACTGTGAGCCCTTGTTCTGGACTTCCCCAACATCAGGAACAATCTTCCTGCATCTAGCCTGTCCAACCCGTTAAGAGTTTTGTAAGTTTCTATAAGATCCCCCCTCAATCTTCTAAATTCTAGCGAGTACAAGCCGAGTCTATCCAGTCTTTCTTCATATGAAAGTCCTGACTTCCCAGGAATCAGTCTGGTGAACCTTCTCTGTATTCCCTCTATGGCAAGAATGTCTTTCCTCAGATTATAAGACCAAAACTGTACGCAATACTCCAGGTGTGGTCTCACCAAGACCCTGTACAACTGCAGTAGAACCTCCCAGCTCCTATACTCAAATCCTTTTGCTATGAATGCTAACATACCATTCGCTATTATCCACCATTGTTATTATCTGGAACATGGAAAAAATATTTTTTCTGCTAACTTCTTAAACTTTATAGATGCATGCATATATTTTAGTGAGACCAGGCAGATTGAGTTAAATAATTTGTATTGACAAATAAAAACGGTAAATAAACTTTTAGCACGCGTGTGCGACTAGCTAACACGAGAATAGCCCATGTTGCCGGGAGGAGCGCTGATGATTAACTGGAAAACCCGTGAACAAACCCCCGCTGTCATGTCATCGAGAAACCAATGACGAGGGTTCGAAATTCCCCAAACCACCACTAGGAGCCGCTACAATGTAACACTATCTTATATATCCCATATACAGTATCCTACATACAACCTATGTCCTCTGGTCCTCGATTCACCTACTCCGGGCAAGGGATTCTGTGCATCTACCCAATCTATTCATCACTTTTTTTTACACCCCTATAAGACCACCCCTCACCCTCCTGCTCTCCAAGGAAGAAGGTCCCAGCCTACTCAACCTGTCCCTATAACTCAGAGCCTCCAGTCCCGGCAACATCCTCGTAAATCTTCCCAGCACCCTTACCAGCTTGACAACATCATTCCTATAACATGGTGCCCAGAACTGAACGGAGTATTCTAAATGCGGCCGACACCAACGTCTTATACAACTGCAACTTGACCTCCACACGTCGATAGACACGAAATGCTGGAGAAACTCAGCGGGACAGGCAGCATCTCTGGAGAGAAGGAATGGGTGATGTTCCCGGGGATCGAGACCCTTCCTCAGACTATACGTCGAGTTCAGGTAGCTGCCCGTATTTAATTAGTGGGGCTGGGTTTTTTTTGATGGAAGGAATTAGGTTGCACTGTTACGGAGACTTGCAGGTTCCCATTGATGTGTGAGTATTCTCAGCTTCTCCTCCTGTCATCTGACTTCTGTTGGTATTTACGTGTATGAAGCACTGCAGTTTTTCCACATCAATAGGTGTAGATTCTGACAGCTCACAAGACAGAACAGGATGTTAAAACAACCCACACACTTTCTGTGGAAATCCTGTGTGAAAATCATTATTTGTATACCCTGTTGTTGAGAAAACGGATGAAGGAGATCAGAATTGCCCTGTGGAAATATATGCCCCTGTCCCACTTAGGAAACCTGAACGGAAACCTCTGGAGACTTTGCGCCCCACCCAAGGTTTCCGTGCAGTTCCCGGAGGTTGCAGGTAGTGGAAGCAGGTAGGGAGACTGACAAAAACCTCCGGGAACCGCACGGAAACCTTGGGTGGAGCACAAAGTCTCCAAAGTTTCCGTTCTGGTTTCCTAAGTGGGACAGGGGCATTAGTTTTTTTCCACAATCTTAGCGCGGCACGGTGGCGCAGCAGTAGAGTTGCTGCCTTACAACACCCGAGAGCCAGGTTCCATCCTGACTACGGGCGCTGCCCGTACGGAGTTTGTACATTCTCCCCGTGACATGCATGGAATTGCTCCAGTTTCCTCCCACATTCCAGAGACATGCAGGTTTGTAGATTAATAGGCTTTAGTAAAAATTGTAAATTGTTCCTAGTGTGTTGGATAGTGTTAGCGTATGGGGTGATCGCTGGTCAACATAGACTCGGTAAGCCAAAGGGCCATATTCACGCTGTATCTCCAAAATCTTAAAAAATTTTGTGAAAAAGTATAATTAACCTATTGCAGTATTTCTCAATCAATGTATTTTTCATGCATATTATTTTATAGGAGCAGAATTAGGCCATTTGGCCCATTAAGTTTACTCCACGATTGTCCTTACTTTCTTTTTCTTTCTTTTCTAGGGTCTACTTTCTTACTTTACTTCCTTCTCTAACTTCTTTTCTAAGGGGCTTTCTTTTCCCAACACTCTCCTGCACTTCACAACTCTTGCGCACCTTCTTTACTTTCCTTACTTCTATCTTTTTCTTAAAGCTTTAAAAAAAAAAAAAATGAAGCGGTACAAAAAATGTATTAAGATATATGTGTTGTGTGTTATTGTAATTTACCGTACTTCTAATAAAAAAAAAAAAATTTAAAAAAAAAGAAAAAAAAAAAGTTTACTCCACCATTCAATCATGACTGATCTACATGCACCCAATACTCCAAATGCAGTCTGACCAGCTCCTTATGAAGCCTCAGCATTACATCCTTGTTTTCATATTCTAGTCCTTTGGAAATAAAAGCTAGCATTGCATTTGCCTTACTTACTACCGATCAACCGCAAGAAATACTACACTTGTTGCTTTAGCTCCCCCCTTGACACCATCCAAGGACCAAAACAGTCTTTCCAGGTGTGGCAGAGGTTCACCTGCACTTCCTCCAACCTCATCTATTGCATCTGCTGCTCTAGATGTCAGCTGCTCTACATCGGTGAGACCAAGCATAGGCTTGGCGATCGCTTTGACCAACACCTCCACAATAACCAACCTGATCTCCCGGTGGCTCAGGCTTCAACTCCCCCTCCCATTCCGAATCTGACTTTTCTGTCCTGGGCCTCTTCCATGGCCAGAGTGAGTCCCACCGTAAATTGGAGGAGGAGCGCCTCATGTTTCGCTTGGGTAGTTCACACCCCAGCGGTATGAAGATTGACTTCTCCAATTTCAGGTAGTCCTTGGTTTCTCCCTCTTTCCCCTCACCTTCCCAGCTCTCCCACAGCCCACTGCCTCCGCCTCTTCCTTTCTTCTTCCCGACCTCCCACCCCCACATCAGTCTGAAGAAGGGTCTCGACCCGAAACGTCACCTATTCCTTTGCTCCATAGATGCTGCCTCACCCGCTGAGTTTCTCCAGCATTTTTATCTACCACCGATCTACTGACTATCATCTACTGACTGTCATGCCTCTTGTGATAAAGATGTCATTTCACATCCCAAGAATGAACAGAGGTGTAGCCTTCAGGTGAAATTAAGTTATAGTGAGGACAGGACTGGAAAAGATATGGGAATGGGCAGGTGATGGGTGGATACAAGATACGTCCTTTGATTCCTTTTCATCTCCAGCCTTTGTCCACCAACATCTCCAGCCTTTGTCCACCAGCAAGCAAACCTCCCCCCCCCCCCCTCACCTGTATCCAACTATCATTTGATAGAAGATAACACTCAAAAATCTGGAGTAACTCAGCGACTCAGGCAGCATCTTTGGAGAGAAGGAATAGGTGATGTTTTGGGTTTAGGCCATTCTTTAGGCTGAGAGTCGAGGCGGAAGGAAATCGGAGCAATGATAGACGAGGGATAAGATTACAAAGTTACAAAGCAACTTGTAGTTCTCACAATGAAAGTAGAAATAAAGATGTATTCAAGAAATATATTGATCTGTGCCAGGAAAATGCAAAATAACGATCGACATCAGAGATCTGGCATTGCAGTATCTTTCCCCAGCTCGATGCCAATAAAAACAGGTGTCATCTTCTGTAACCCATGCACATTCAAACACAGTGCTGTAATGATAATGTTACGCCTTTACTAACTGTCAACATATCATCATTTTTAATGCAGACAAATTTCACCCGGAAATTGTTGGCAAAATGATCATCATATGTAACAATTCTGCAAAATGACTGATGATTTTTTTGACGCTGGAAAGGAAATGAACATTGTAGCTGGGTGTTAGTGTATCAGTAAAATAACACTATTAGCAACAAGTGTTAATGTCCTCAGTTATAGACAATAGACAATAGGTGCAGGAGTAGGCCATTCGGCCCTTCGAGCCAGCACCGCCATTCAGTGTGATCATGGCTGATCATCCCCAATCAGTACCCCGTTCCTGCCTTCTCCCCATATCCCCTGACTCCGCTATCTTATAGAGCCCTATCTAGCTCTCACTTGAAAGCATCCAGAGAACCGGCCTCCACCGCCCTCTGAGGCAGAGAATTCCACAGACTCACCACTCTCATTGGGATTTGGTGTGTGGTTGCACCTTGAGTGAATGGACTTAACAGGGAACAGTTACAGAATGTAGAGGGAGGATCTCCGATGCTGGCTTAAATCGAAGACAGACACAAAAGCCTGGAGGAACTCGGCGAGCCAGGAAACATCTCTGGAGAAAAGGAATGGGCGACATTTCGGGTGGAGACCCTTCTTCAGACTGAGAATCAGGGGAGAGGGGAAGGAGAGATATAGACAGTGCTTAGGAGAAATGAATGGAAGAAATACAAAAAGCATTCATAATCAAGGAAAGAAGTAGGTAGATAAAAATGCTGGAAAAACTCAACGGGCGAGGCAGCATCTATGGAGCGAAGGAATAGGTGCTTCTTCAGACTGACGTGGGGGTGGGGGGGGGGGGGGGGGGGGAAGAAGAAAGGAAGAGGCGGAAACAGTAGGCTGTGGGAAAGCTGGGAAGGGGAGGGGAAGGAGGGAGAAAGCAAGGACTACCTGAAATTGGAGAAGTCAATGTTCATACCGCTGGGGTGTAAACTGCCCAAACGAAATATGAGGTGCTGCTCCTCCAATTTGCGGTGGGACTCACACTGGCCACGGAGGAGGCCCAGGACAGAAAGGTCGGCTTCAGAGCCACCGGGAGATCAGGTTGGTTATTGCGAACTGAGCGGATGTAATCAAGGAAATGTCGGGATACACAATGGGCCACTGTTGTCACCTATTCCACAGCCACCAATGGACCATTATGGTCTGAAGAAGGGTCTCGACCAGAAACGTCACCCACTCCTTTTATCCAGAGTTGCTGCCTGGCCCGCTGAGTTACTCCAGCATTCTGTGTCTCTCTTTGGTTTAAACCAGCATCTTGGCTACAACTGACCATTATTTTGATTTGTGTGAGTTTTGTACAGTTTTTTTTCCACTTGGTTGGAGTCCTTTATGAGAATATCTGTGCAGTTTCTGCCCAATTTTCATTTGCAAACATTATACTATTCATTCTTAAAGCCTCCCCCACAGTTTGCATCTGAAAGTCAAATGGAAATCCGATGTGTGAAAATATTCCCAGTGGCTAAAAGATACCTCAGGTTAAAGTTCGGAGACTTACAGATTTGGAAAAAATAAGTGAATGCATCTGGACGTAAAAATAGAGAAAAAGGAACTCATGATGTTTGGTTTAGTTTGGTTTAGTTTAGAGATACAGCGTGGAAACAGGCCCTTCGGCCCACCGAGTCTGTGCTGACCAATGAATACCCATATACTAGTTCTATCCTGCACACTAGGGACGATTTGCAGAAGCCAATTAACACAATGTGGCCCTTATTAAGGGCATGTGCGTGGGTAAGGTGTGGATGTGTGTGGAGAGTGGGAGGAAACCGGAGCTCCCGTAGAAAACCCACATGGTCACAGGGGGAGAACGTGCAAACTCCGTTTAGTAAGCACCCGTAGCCAGGATCGAACCCGGGTCTCTGGCGCTGTGAAGCAGCAACTCTACAGCTGTTCCCCCAACGTGCGGTTGAGGGGGGCAGCATGCGGCGTCACACACATTATCCACCCCCCCCACACACACTAACTATCCCCCCCGCACACATGCTAACTACCCCCTTGTTACTATACTAATATCATTAATTTGCTCCTCCTTTTACCCCATAATTGGCCTATCTACTGACGCATAGCCCCCAACTCGTAGACACCTCTAGAGGGGGGGGGGGGGTAGAGTGAGGGCAGAGAGAGAAGGGGGGGGAGAGGGAGAGGGAGAGGGAGGGGGAGAGAGAGGGAGGGGCGGGAGAGGGAGGGGGGAGAGGGGTTAGGGAGAGGGAGGGAGGGAGGGGGAGAGGGAGGGAAGGGGAGAGGGAGGGAGGAGGAGGGAGGGGGAGGGAGGGGGAGAGGGAGGGAGATATATATATACACACACACACACACGCACACACGCACACTCAGACACACATGCTCACATACTTACACACTCACGCACACTCACACACACACAAACGCACACACACACACATGCACGTACGCACACACACACACACATGCATGCACACGCACGCGCACACACACACGCACGCATATATACACATATATTTAGGTGAGCAGGTGGTTCTAGTGTAGATGGGGCATGTTGGTCGGCGTGGGCAAGTTGGGCCGACGGGCTTATTTCCATGCTAACTGACTCAATGGCCGGAATTAAATGCAATTATGACAGTGATTTAGGAAAAGCACAATTTTGACTTGGCCTCCAGCTATGCGTGCGTTGAACACATTTAATTTGAGTATTCCTCTTGGATAGTTAAGTTAAACATCTGCTGATACTGGAGTATTGAGGGGAGAAAACAAAGATGGGCATGAGCATTCACCGCAAGCCAAATCAATCCAATTGGACTCGACTGACCTGACAGATTGAATTACACTCCAACCCAATAAAAGAATAAATGACCTTAAGCTTGATGTTCAAACAAAGGGAAATATCTCAGTGCTTAAAGCTAGCCCATCCTTTGTTCACAATTGAACAGATAGATGTGAGTTCAAACATTTTATGGAATTGGTACATTGCCAAGTTGGTAGAGTTGCTGCCTCACAGCACCGGAGACCCAGGTTCGATCCTGACTACGGGTGCTATCTGTGCGGAGTTTGTACCTTCTCCCCGTGACCTGCGGGGGTTTTCTCTGAGATCTTCCTCCCACACTCCAAAAAACGTACAGGATTGTAGGTTAATTGACTTGGTATAAATATAAATTGTCCCAAGTGCGTGTAGGACAGTGTTAGCATGCCGGGATCGCTGGCCGGCGCGGACTCGATGGGCCAAAGGGCTTGTTTCCGCGCTGTATCTCTGAATTAAACTAAACCAAAGCAAACAGCAGGCAGTTTAATTAAACATTGAAGGTTATCATGTTCCTTCTATATTCATCTGTATTTTTTCTCGGAAGATAGACACAAAATGCTGAAGTAACTCAGTTTCAATTTCCTTCAACAAGGAACACCACTGTAAATAGGCCTGAAGTGTCTGAAAAAGTGTCTCCGCAAGAAACGTCAGCAATCTTTACATTCCAGAGATGATACACGGCCCACTGAGTTACTCCAGCTCTTTGTGTCTATTTTTTTTGTAAACCAACATCTCATAGAGTCATAGTCATACAGTGTGTAAACAGGCCCTTCAGCCCAACCAGCCCATGCCAACCTGATGTCCCATCTATACCAGTCCCACTTTCCTGCGTTTGGCCCATATCCCCCAAAACCAACCCCATCCACGTACCCGTCCAAATGTTTTTTAAACATTGTGATAGTCCCTGCCTCAACTACCTCCTGCAGCAGCTCGTTCCATACACCCACCACCCTTTGTATGAAAGAGTTAACACTCAGGTTCCTATTAACCCCTCACATGTTTTACTAACCTCAAATGCTACACTTTTGAGTCAATGGCGGATTTGAAATAGCACAGGAAATAATTTTGGACAAATATATCAATTAGTAATCAAGGTATTGTTCTAGTGTTCACCGGAAGTGGTGGCGCTGCCTTGCAGCTGCGGCTCGCCTGCAGTCCGTTTGTCTTTTCTGTTTTTTGTCTTCTCTTGTCCCGTTTTTACAGTTTATTTCGGTTTATTTAGGTGTGTATGTGTGGGGGGGTGGGTGTAACATGTTTTTTGACTCTTCCTTCGGGGGGATGCGACCTTTCCTGCCGTATCCCCCGTCTCCGTGTCCGTCTGCGCTGAGGCCTATCGCGGAGCTGGCGGCCTCTAACTGGGACCGACCTCAAGGCTGCGGAGGCAGAGCCAGGACTTACCAACGCGAGGCTGGCCGACTTCGGGGCTGTGGTTGCGGTGCGACCCAACTTCCGACCCGACTTTGGAGCCTCGGAGGCTCGGCCGCGGGCCAGTTGGCCAGTGGACGACATCATCGGGTGCTCGAGTTCTGTTTTCCGGAGCTCCCGCAACTACAGCTGCGTCCGCTGGACTGGAGGACGGCAGCTTTGACCGCCCCGGGCCGCGGAGTTTGAACCGGCCCGTTTGCGGAGCACGGATTCAGCCGCGGGACTTACCTACCATCACCCGGCGGGGTCATAACATCGGAGGCTTGGATTGCCTCAGCGCAGAGGGAGAGCAAGGAGGGAAGAGACAATGACTTTGGGACTTAAACTGTGTTGAGTGTTTGTTATTTATTCTATGTTATGACTGCAGGCTAAACCATTTTGTTGCACTGAAAAGTGCAATGACAATAAATTGAATCAAATCAAATCAAATCAAATAATTGTAGTTGCTGTAGTTGAAGTCAAGTCAAGAGAGTCATGTGTCCCAGATAGGACAATTAAATTCTTGCTTGCTGCAGCACAACAGAACATAGTAGGCATAAATACAGATCAGATCAGTGTGTCCATATACCATAGATTATATATATATATACACACATAAATAAACAGATAAAGTGCAATAGGCTGTTATAGTTCAGAGCCTATTGCAGAGCCTATAGTTCACAGCCTATTCCTATTAAATATTTCCCCCCTCACATGTTTTTCTAACCTAACCTTTTGAGTCAACAGGTTATTTAAAATAGCACAGGAATATAATTTTGGACAAATATATTCATTAGTTATCAAGGTATTGTTGTAGTCTTCTCCTATTTGGTTCCTAATAAATTCCTGTTAAATCTTTCCCCCCCCCCCCCTCCCCTTAAACCTGTGTCTTCTGATTCTTGAACCCAGTTCCTTGTTTCTACCGTAAATGTATTATTCGTGGTGTTGGCAGGTGTGTCGGTGGAGGGGAACGGATTAGGCCTCAGTGAAGAGAAGAAGCAGAGCTTGTAGCTTTTGGCTTTCGTCAGAAGCAGTCCAACCAGCCAGTTAAACGATGACAAAGAGTACAAAACTGCAGTGTGTCAAGATTATCCATTATCCCAGTCCCTAGAGCCACTACAGATCACCATTTAATGCTGATCTTGCCAGTAAATCTCGCACCCTGGGGACAATTTGAAAACATCCATAATAGCATTTCACCATTTAGCTCGTTCTTAATCAACCATTGATAAACTGACATACGATGAAAGAATGGGTCGACTGGGCTTGTATTCACTGGTATTTAAAAGAATGAGAGGGGATCGTATAGAAACATACAAAATTCTTATGGGATTGGACAGGCTAGATGCAGGAAATATTTTCCCCATGTTGGGGGGGGGGGGGGGGGGGGGGGGAGTCCAGAACCAGGGGTCACACAGTTTAAGAATAAGGGCTAGGCCATTTAGGATTGAGATGAGGAGAAACTTTTCCTGTGGAGTTACTCCAGCATGTTGTGTCTACCTTGACTCGTAATCTTATTCAAGTTGACTATTTTTTTTATTTATGAAAGAACTACAGATGTTGGTTTAAACCGAAGAGAGCACAAAATGCTGGAGTAACTCAGCGGGTCAGGCAGCGTCTCTGGAGAAAAGGAGCAGGCGACGTTACGGGTCCAGACCCTTCTTCAAACCCTTCAGGCATGGTAGCCCCAGTATTCCCTCTCTCTGTATCCCTCCCCACCCAAGTCGTATCATTTTCATCCAACAAACAGCTTACAATGGCCTGTTTCCTTTATAATTGTTAATTTTTTGCATATCTTTCATTCATTGTTCTTCATCTCTCTACATCATCGTTTCCCTTACCCCTAACCAGCCTGACAAAGGGTCTCGACCTGCAACGTCACCCTTTCCTTGAAAAGATTAATAAGGCGGAGTTCTGAAGCATTTCCACATCAGAGGGTGGTGAACCTGTGGAATTCTTTGCCATGGAAGGCTGTGGAGGCCAAGTCAGCTGGTTGGATTCTTGATTAGTACGGGTGTCAGGGGTTGTGGGGAGAATGGGGTTTGGAGGGAGAGATAGATCAGCCATGATGAAGAGTCTCGACCTGAAATGTTACCCATTCCTTCTCTCCAGAAATTCCGCCTGTCCCGCTGAGTTACTCCAGCTTTATCTGTCTATCTTCAGTTTAAACCAACGTCTGCTGTTCCTTCCTACACATGTATTTCACATTGTCTCTTTCATTTCTAGGCATGACCTTTATGTTACCACGTTACAGACAGACAGGTCCACAAGGTAAAATCTTGATTTATAACCATATAACCATATAACAATTACAGCACGGAAACAGGCCATCTCGGCCCTTCAAGTCTGTGCCGAACACTTTTTTTCCCCCAAGTCCCATTTACTTTAACAAAACTCTTCTTAGAAATTCAGTTCAGTTTAGTTTATTGTCACGTGTAGCGAGGTACAGTGAAAAGCCTTTGTTGCGTGCTAACCAGTCAGCGAAAGACAATACATGATTACAATTTTTTTAATTTAATTTTTTTAATTTTATTTAACCTTTATTTAACCAGGAGAAGTCTCATTGAGATTAAAAATCTCTTTTACAAGAGAGTCCTGGCCAAGACAGGCAGCAGCACAGTTCCACAGTTACAGACAATAATTTCAAAACAACAGAGAACATATAAATAGAGTCACAGTCAGAACATCATCAAACAAAGCTTGTACAGACAGAAGAGCCCGCTTCAACATCATTAAGAAGGGATTTAAATCTGTTTATAGAAACCAGCTCCGTAAGTTTCAGTTCATTCTGCAGCTGGTTCCAGGCGAAGGTAGCAGCATAACTAAATGCCCTTTTCCCCAGTTCAGTACGGACTTTAGGTACAGTTAGTAAGAACAAGTCCTCAGAGCGGAGCTGATAAGTTCCTGTGCTTTTTCAAATTACATACTTCTGCAGGTATGAAGGAAGAACACCGAGGATAGTCTTATAAATAAGGATATGCCAATGATGGAGTCTGCGGGTGGACAGGGCAAACCATCCAACTTGAGCATACAAAGAGCAGTGGTGCGTGAGGGTTTTAAAATTAGTAACAAATCTCAGTGCTCCGTGGTAGACCGTGTCCAAAGACTGTAGGCATTTTGAAGATGCATTCATATATAAAACATCACCATAGTCCAACACAGACATAAACGTTGCAGCAACAAGTCTTTTTTTGGCTTCAAAAGAAAAACAAGATTTGTTTCTAAAGTAAAAACCTAATTTTATCTTTAGTTTTTTCACAAGTTGTTGGATATGAGGTTTAAAAGAGAGAGAATCGTCAATTATAATTCCCAGATATTTATATTGAGACCCAGATTCAATCACAGAGCCCTGCAAAGTGGTGATAGGAGGGAGGCCCGAGGGCTTTGATTTAGCTTTAGTGAACAGCATGAGCTTTGTCTTGTCAGCATTTAAAACAAGTTTTAAATCACACAGGTTACCTTGCACAGTGTTAAAAGCAGTTTGGAGCTGACGGAGAGCCTGATTTGGGGTAGACGCAGAGCAATATATCACTGTGTCGTCAGCATAAAAGTGAAAATTTGCGTTCGGAGCTTTATGATCTAGACTATCAATATAAATAGTAAATAATAAAGGTCCTAGAACCGATCCTTGTGGCACACCCTTGGATACATTAAGAGAGCTAGAAGTAATACCTTCTGCTCGCACACACTGGGATCTGCCTGATAGATAGTTTTTAAACCAACAGACAGCTTGATCAGACAAACCGATGCTGCATAGTCTTTGTAACAATAAGGCATGATCCACAGTATCGAAAGCCTTTGATAGGTCAACGAAAAGGGCTGCACAGTGTTGCTTATTGTCTAAAAATTCAATAAAATCATTTACTACTTTTAAAGCAGCTGTTGACGTTCTATATTTTTTCCTAAAACCAGATTGAAATTCAGATAAAATACTGTTTGTTGATAAAAAGTCCTTCAGTTGTTGGTTTACAATGGATTCCAGCACCTTAATTAAAACAGACAGTTTGGAGATGGGTCTATAGTTGTTTAGCACAGTGGGGTCCCCCCCTTTTAACAGTGGGAGAACAAAGGCAGATTTCCAAATAAGGGGAATTTCGTTTGTCTCCAGGGATAGATTAAAAAGATAAGTCAGAGGCAAAGCAATAAAATCAGCGGCTAACTTTAGGAAGTAAGGCTCAAGGTTGTCTGGACCTGCCGATTTTTTTGTGTCTTAACATCTCAGGGCCTTATGCACCTCTGAAAGTGTAACAGCATCAAAAGTAAAGGCTTGTCCCTCAAAAAAACAACTACTATCAGAGCAAGCAGAGGAGCCTTGAGCTGTGTTTTGAGGGTTGAAAAGTGAACCAGAGGCAATGAAATGCTCATTAAAACAACCAAGCATGTCAGCCTTTTCATAAATTTGGGTAGAGTCTTTGACAATGCATGGAGGTAGCTCTATAACATTTTTATCTCCAGTTATTGATTTAATGGTTTTCCAGAATTTCAACGGATTATTTAGGTTATTTGAAGTTTCAGTAAGGAAATGATCAGCTTTGGCTTTTCTAATTGCAACTGTGCTTGCATTTCGCAGCTGCCTAAAGAGCAACCAGTCTGATCCAAGACCAGTACTCCTGGCTTTAGACCATGCCACATTGCGCTCATGGAGTAAAATGGATAACTCTGACGTGAACCATGCATTATCCCTGCCCCTTACTCTATACTTCCTAAAAGGAGCGTGCGTGTTAACAATTTCAATAAAACCATCATAAAAGAATTTCCATGCATTTTCAACATCAGGAATTACATTAATTTTCTCCCAGCCAAAGAGAAACAGGTCATGAAAAAATGCTTGCTCCACAAAATGTTTCATGTCCCGCTTTATGATGACACGCCGTTTGGTTTTAGGAACTTTTGTATTTCTTACTGTTGCAATGACACAACGGTCACTGATGTCATTGGCAAAAACAGAAGCAGCAGAATATTTATGAGGAACATTAGTTAAGATAAGATCAATTAAAGAAGATTTTTCCGGACATTTCAGATTAGGTCTAGTGGACTGTCAACAATCTGAAATTTAATAATAGCAAAAAAATTAATTGTTAAATTTTGGAAAGGTACATCAATACCAACGCTTAAAATGTGGATTGCAAGTATGTTGGACACCGCTCATCTTGAGGAAATGCGATTCCTCCTAATGGATAAATCAGACCAATTCATAACGAGTTGGTCTCCATTCGTCGTTTTTTTGGAATCATATGGTGCAACACAATTGTAAAAAATAACTGTTTCAGGACTGGACGAGGGTTGGTCAAGATTATAAATAATGATCTCCTTTTCTTTTTTATTTTATTTTCTTTTCTCTATTTTCTCTCTCAACTTTCTTCATTTACTCGTTTTCTTTTTTCACACACTATATATTTCACATCTTTCTATCCTTTACTATCTAACTTATTTTTCTTATTCTAATCTTTTTTCAATGTAACAAAAAAAAAAAAGAAGTTGTACATAAAATGTATTATGAAAATATATATTAGGCACTTTGGTGCCATATGACTGTACTTACTTCTAATAAAATAAAATATTTAAAAAAAACAAAAACAATCTGAAAGAAATTAAACGAATCACAAAATGCTTTAAAATCATCTGATGCTGGTAGCAGCCAGTTCCAGTTTAGGTCACCAATAAGGACAATTTCATTAAAGTTCAACCCGGATAAAAGCTCCATTAAAGATGGTAAGGTGCAGCTGATAGCTGAAGGTGGCCTATAGCAACAGACGACAGTGATGTGGAGAGTTTTTGAGATTTCAATGTCAAGAGCCAGAAGTTCAAATTGCTTACTCACTGATGTAGAGAGACGGATCTTCACATGAAACTTAGATTTGACATAGACTGCGATACCTCCGCCCTTCTTGGGTCGGTCAGTCCTATACACATTGTAGCTGTCAATGTTGATATCCTTGTTTAAAACTGCTTTGTTTAGCCAAGTTTCAGATATGACAATAACATCAGCATCAGTTGAATGAGCCCAGATACGAATCATATCCATTTTAGCAATCATACTGCGCACATTCAAATGGATGAAACCAAGTCCAGACCTTGATTCAAATTCAGCAGGGGTGTTAAAATTAACAGCAGACTCAGCAGAGCCTGGGCCTGGGTTAGGTTGAACATTCCCTGAAATCAGCAGCAACAGAACAATTATACACCTATAATCAGACCTTATAGATTTGCTTGAATGATCTTTTTTAATCTTTAAAAATATAAAAAAGTCACGAAGGCAACTTGAAGGAATAATAAAGTTGTCTTGTAAGGCCATCAAGCTGACCAGACGGGCCAAGTCCATAGATGCGGGGGGCAGAAGAGTCATAGGTGACAAACTAATGCCCAGCGGACTGCCAGAAGCGCACGTCCCCCGGCATGGTAAAACCGGTGTAGAGTTGACTGGACAGGAGTTTTCAGTCCCGTGGGGGCTTCCCCCGGTGCCGCTCCAAATTAATAGGAAAAGACCAGCCACGAGCAGCGACATTGTACGTTGAGATCCCGAAAATCGAGGAGAAAAGCAGCCAGACTATTTCGCCTTAACCAACGACGCCACACATTAGTGCAGGGAGAGTCCTATAAGAAATCCGTTCCGTGGTTTCCCGACGGAATGATAATGCTCGCAGATGACTTACAGAAAAATCACTCAGTCACTCAGTCATATTAGTAAAACAAACAGACACAGTTAGAGACAGGAGGAGACGTGTGCTGCCATCTTGGATCGGTGGTTCGGGCCTTGCGTTGGGTCGACCAGCCTCGGGCCGGATTTCACGGGCTGTTATCGAGCCATTTACACTGTACAGATACATGGTAAGGGAATAATGTTTAGTGCAAGGTAACGCCAGCTTCTCTCTGGTTGTGATTCACTTGTGTACACGTGACTATAAACATAGAAACATAGAAACATAGAAATTAGGTGCAGGAGTAGGCCATTCGGCCCTTCGAGCCTGCACCGCCATTCAATATGATCATGGCTGATCATCCAACTCAGTATCCCATACCTCCCTTCTCTCCATACCCTCTGATCCCCTTAGCCACAAGGGCCACATCTAACTCCCTCTTAAATATAGCCAATGAACTGGCCTCGACTACCCTCTGTGGCAGAGAGTTCCAGAGATTCACCACTCTCTATAATAATAATAATAAATTTTATATTTAATGGGCGCCTTTCATACAAAATCTCAAGGACACCTTACATAGTAATCGGAATAAAAACATATAATCGGAGTAAAACAAGTAATTAAAGACATCACAATGACACAAATTAAAAAACAGAATTCAATCCAAAAACAGAAAATCAAAAACACAGTGTGAAGAGAGAGCAGCGGCAACCAATTCGTGCCAGCGTCCACTCTCCCTTCACGGCAGCCATCTTGGACACAGACCTACAAGACTACAGTTAGACAAAAAAAAAAAAATCATCCCCCCACAGTGGATAGCACTGTGGAGGAAGGCACAATGTCCAGACCCCACCCCATGTTCACCCCAAAGTCAGGCCTATTGAGGCCAACGCAATTGCCTCTACGGAGGCCCGATGTCCCTGGCCGTTCTCACCGGGTGGTCTTGCCCCGGCGTCGGGAGAGTCCTTTCGGCGGCTGGGCCACTTGGAACGGCCGCTTCCTGGTTGGAGCCCGCGGCTGCCGAAGCCGACAAGGCCGCGCCGGTTTGGCGCTCCTAGGCTCCAGATGAAAAAGTCGGCGCCCGCTCTCGTCACTGCCGCCTTGCCGCCTCTACGCACGCCGCCTCTCCGCTCCGCAAACCCGCAGCCCGGAGATGTTGCTCACGGCGGTCCAGCTCGCCAGAGCTCCAGCGCGGCGACCCAGGCAAGGCATCGCCCGCTCCGCTCCGCTCCAGCGCTCCAATGCAGTGCCGCCACGCAGGCCGAGGTGCTGGGTGGTTCCCGCCAAGAAACGGCGCTCCAAGCGCGCTGGTAGGCCACGCCGACGGGTCGACGGGCAGCCCGGAAAAAAGGCTGCCACACCGACCAGGTAGGGACCTATAAATAAAGTAACACCTACCCCCCCACATTAAAAGACCATATCCCCTACAAACAAAAAAACAGGACTCACTAAAAACTAAAAAAAAAACGAATTTAAGACGGACGGCTGCTGCTAGCAGCCGTTCACCAAGATGGCTCCTCCTCCTCCTCCTCCTCCTCTCTGTGTGAAAAAAGTTATTCTCATCTCGGTTTTAAAGGATTTCCCCCTTATCCTTAAGCTGTGACCCCTTGTCCTGGACTTCCCCAACATCGGGAGCAATCTTCCTGCATCTAGCCTGTCCAACCCCTTAAGAATTTTGTAAGTTTCTATAAGATCCCCTCTCAATCTCCTAAATTCTAGAGAGTATAAACCGTCTATCCAGTCTTTCTTCATAAGACAGTCCTGACATCCCAGGAATCAGTCTAAACTAAACTCAAAACTCAATCCCATATACACTGCAATGTATACTGTTTTCAGGCTTCCAGCATCAGTCTGTCTGATCTCTCCTCTCCAGTGTATGTTCTGACCTGGTCAGCGTTTCTCTCTGCTCAGCAGTACACACCAGGTCACAGCCAATTTGTTCCGACAATGTTGGTAGTTCTCGGAAGACATCAGTTTGCCATCCATCATCACACGAAGTTGAACTGCAACTGACCTGCCCCATTCCCCATCCATTATCTTCCTGAGACTGAAGCCAGAGCTCATGTAAGGTGAAATTGCTCCATAAGTCAGCAGGACGCACAAAGTCATAGAAAAGTTGTTCCTACTGATCTGACTCAAATGAAATCTTATACCCTGGTCACAATTCCATGACAGTTCACAAATATACCTGGGAGGTTTCTGGTCAATGCAGAGACTGATTGAGGCACACCACTTGCAGAGACTGATTGAGGCACACCACTTGCAGAGACTGATTGAGGCACACCACTTCCTGATTGAGGCCTTTCTCACCATTCGCCTGGGGTGTGCAGTAGCAAGGTTCGTTTGATTTAACGGACGTGAGCACACAGTTAGCTGCAGACTCCGCCCAGGACAGGAAGGCTCTGCAGGAACGGAAGGGACGTCACGACCGCGGTGCCACAGGTGCTGTCGCCGAGGGAGGACGGACGGAGCCGCGGCTCGAGAGACTAACAGAGACTAACAGAGGCAAAGAGGTTTGCCTCGCACTGCAAGGGAGCAGTGGACCAGACAGGAAGAGCGGACGGAATTACCACTAGACAGCCAAACCAGTAGGTAATTTACGGCTGGGGTGAGTACTTTCCCATTTATAGGAGGTAGGATTATATAAATAAGGGGTGTATCAATACAGTAGGGGATTCTTAAACAGGACCAGTTAATTACCTATATAAGATGGGCGGTCAGGAGATGTGCCAATACTGCGAGATGTGGGAATTTGTCGACACCATTGATGTAGAAGATCCCTACAGCTGCAGTAAGTGTTTGAGGCTAGAGGAACTCCAGCTCCGCATTGATGAGCTGGAGACCCAACTTCATACGCTGCGGTACATCAGGGAGGGGGAGTATTACCTGGATGTTTTGTGCCAGGGGATGGTCACACCGACCAGTTTAACTAATTCAGTAGGCAGTGAGCAAGGAAAGGAAGGTGTGGCCATAAGCGAGGCAGGTAGGGGGAACCAGGAGGAGATGCGGCAGGAGCCACAGCCCTTGTCCCTGACGAGCATGACCGAGGCTCTTACTCAATGTAAGGACGGGATCAGGGGCTGTGGGAGGGATGAGCAACCTGGCTGCAGCACCGTGGATCAGGAGGCCATTCAAGAGGGGGGAGTTAGAAGAAATGCCGTAGTGATAGGGGATAGTATTATTCGGGGGGTAGATAAGGTTCTCTGCGGCCAGCAGAACATGTCCCGAAGGCTGTGTTGCCTACCCGGTGCTAGGGTTAAGGATATCTCTGCGATGCTGGAGAGAAATTTGCAGAGGGAGGGGGAGGATCCAGTGGTCGTGGTCCATGTGGGGACCAATGACATAGGAAGGACGAGGAAGGAGGATCTGCTGAAGGAGTTTGAGCAGTTAGGGAATAAATTAAAAAGCAGAACCTCGAGGGTACTGATCTCCGGATTGCTACCTGAGCCACGGGCCAAATCGGCGAGGGTACGTAAAATTAAAAAGCTAAATGCGTGGCTCAAAGACTGGTGTGGGAATAATGGGTTTGGTTTCTTGGGCCACTGGCACCAGTACTGGGACAGGGGGGATCTGTTCTGTAAGGACGGACTTCACCTAACGGTGCTGGGACTGGGGTCCTGGCAAATCATATAACTAGGGCAGTAGAGAGGTCTTTAAACTAAGTAGCGGGGGGGAGGTATCAAGGGGGGGTAATAACGGCAGGGGTAGAGGAAATAGAGCAGGGTATCAGTGGGGAAGCGGAAATTCAAAATGTGACAGGAGACAGAATTTGTGAAGATAAAGATCTAGATGTAAAAGGGGCAAAACGGAAAGGAAGGGTAGTAAAAATCATCTGAAAGTGCTTTATCTAAATGCACGGAGTATTCGTAATAAGATAAATGAATTAACGGTTGCAATTAAGTATATATAGTTATGATATCGTGGCCATTACGGAGACATGGCTGCAAGGGGATCAGGACTGGGAGTTAAATATAGAGGGGGTACTCGACAATTAGGAAAGATAGACAGGAAAGAAAGGGAGGAGGGGTGGCCCTTTTAATAAGGGAGGGAATAACGGCAATAGAGAGGAAGGATATTGCGTTGAAGGATCAGGATAGTGAAACAGCTTGGGTACAGATAGAGAATAATAAGGGGAAAAAAACACTAGTGGGTGTAATTTATAGACCTCCAAATAGCGGTGACGCTGTTAGTCAGAACATAAATCTGCAAATAGTTGACGCATGTAAAAAGGGAACTGCTGTAATCATGGGGGACTTCAATTTTCATATTAATTGGGCAAACCAAACTGGGCAGGGTAGACTAGAGGAAGAGTTTATAGAATGTATTAGAGACGGGTTCCTAGAACAGTATGTCACCGAACCGACAAGGGGGGAGGCAATCTTGGATCTGGTCCTGTGTAATGAAGCAGGATTAATTAAAAATGTCATAGTTAGGGACTCGTTGGGAACAAGTGACCACAATATGGTCGAATTCCATATTCAAATAGAAGGGGAGCAGGTTGAAACTCAGGCTAGGGTGCTTAGTCTAAATAAGGGGATTATGAAGGTATGAGGACTGAGCTGATCAAGTTGACTGGGATAGCAGACTCAAGAATAAGACGGTACATGAGCAGTGGTGTACGTTTAAGGGTATACTGTATAACCTTCAAGAAAAATTTATTCCTATGAAGAAAAAAAGGGGTAAGGGTAAGAACAGTCAGCCATGGCTCAGTAAAACTATAAAGGATAGTATTCGGCTGAAGGCAAGGGCATATAAGGTAGCCAGAGATAGTGGGAGGGTAGAGGATTGGGAAGCATTTAAAGGTCAGCAAAAAATAACTAAGAGATTAATTAAGACGGGGAAAATAGACTATGAAAGGAATTTAGCGAACAACATAAAAACTAATAGTAAAGTTTTTATAGCTATATAAAAGAAAAAGGGTGGCTAAGGTGAACGTTGGTCCATTGGAGGGTGAGACTGGAGAGTTGTTGGTGGGGAACATGGAAATGGCAAAGGCATTAAACGAGTATTTTGTATCAGTCTTCACCATAGAAGGACACAAAAATATTCCAACGCTGGATAAACAGGGGGCGGTAGGAATGGAGGAGCTAAATACTATTAAGATCACCAAGGAGGTGGTATTAGGGAAATTAATGAGACTGAAGGAGGATAAATCCCCTGGGCCTGATGGATTACATCCAAGGGTCTTGAGGGAGATAGCGGTGGGGATTGTGGATGCATTGGTGATAATTTTCCAAAACTCCTGGAGGCAGGAACGGTCCCAGTGGATTGGAAAATGGCCAATGTAACACCTATATTTAAAAAAGGAAGTAAACAGAGGCGGGGTAACTTATAGACCGGTTAGTCTAACATCGGTGGTGGGTAAAATGTTAGAGACAATTATTAAAGAAACACTAACGGGGCACTTGGATAAACATGACTTCATCGGACAGAACCAGCATGGTTTTGTGAAGGGGAAGTCCTGTTTAACGAATCCTGCTCGAATTCTTTGAGGAAGTAACAACCCGGGTGGATAAAGGGGAACCGGTGGATGTGGTATACTTGGAACTTCCAAAAGGCTTTTGACAAGGTGCCACATAAGAGACTATTGCTAAAAATAAAAAATTATGGGATTGGGGGTAAATATTAGCATGGTAGAGGATTGGCTAACAAATAGTGAAGCAGAGAGTGGGGATAAATGGTTCATACTCGGGATGGCAACCGGTAACTAGCGGGGTTCCGCAAGGGTCGGTGCTGGGACCCCAGTTGTTCACAATTTATATAAATGATTTGGAGGAGGGAACCAAGTGTAATATATCAAAATTTGCGGACGATACAAAAATGGGAGGAAAAGTAGGGGATGAGGAGGATAGGAAGAGTCTGCAAAAGGATATAGATAAGCTAGGTGAGTGGGCAACAACTTGGCAGATGAAATTTAATACTAATAAATGTGAAGTCATTCACTTTGGGAAAAAAAATGATAGGGCAAGTTATTTTCTAAATGAGGAGGAGCTGCGTTGTAATGCAACGCAAAGGGATCTAGGGGTATTAGTACATGAATCACTAAAAGTTAGTATGCAGGTGCAGCAAGCAATCAGGAAGGCCAATGGAGTTTTGGCCTTTATTGCTAGGGGGATTGAGTATAAAAACACGGAGGTCTTGCTGCAGCTGTACACAGTATTAGTGAGACCACATTTGGAATACTGTGTACAGTTCTGGGGTCCATACTTAAGAAAGGATGTACTAGCCCTGGAGGCAGTGCAGCGAAGGTTTACAAGATTAATTCCTGCAATGAGGGGATTGACATATGAGGAAAGGTTAAGTAGGCTGGAACTCTACTCTTTGGAGTTTAGAAGAATGAGAGGCGATCTCATTGAAACATATAAGATCGTGAGGGGCCTTGATCGGGTGGATGCACCGAGGATGTTCCCAATGATCGGGGAAACTAGAACTAGGGGACATAGTTGCAGAATAAGGGGGGGCTCTTTTAAAACTGAGATGAGGAAGAACTTCTTCACCCAGAGGGTGGTTAATTTATGGAATTCACTGCCCCAGGGAGCAGTGGAAGCAGAAACTTTAAATATATTTAAGACTAAAATAGATGGTTTTTTAGCTGCCAAGGGGATAAGGGGCTACGGGGAGAGGGCAGGGATATGGACCTAGGTATGGTTAGTATAGTAAGACCTGAGTGATCTCCTGGACAAGTGTCGATCGCCTGGATTGGGGTCGGAGAGGAATTTCCCGGATTTTTTTCCCGAATTGGACCTGGGTTTTTATCCGGTTTTTTGCCTCCCCCAGGAGATCGCGAGGTTCTTGGGGTGGAGAGGGGTGATAGCGGTATAAAGGGGAGGGTAGTGTCTTGTGTTCTGTGTCTTGTGTCTACTGTTTGTGGGTAAGTGTGTCTGTTTAGTGTTCAGCCATGAGCGAATGGCGGTGCGGGCTCGACGGACCTGGTGGTCTACTCTCGCACCTACTTTCTATGTTTCTATGTTTCTATGATGGGTGGTGTATTTCAATGTTGGTAGTTTAGTTTAGTTATGAAAAGGACTGCTGATGCTGCTTTAAATCGAGGTAAACACAAAATGCTGGAGTAACTCAGCGGGACAGACAGCAACTCTGGAGCCATGCTGCCTGTCCCACTGAGTTACTCCAGCATTTTGTGTCTGCTTTTGTTTGGTTAGTTTGGTTAGCTTAGAGATACGGTACAGAAACAGGCCATTCTGCCCATTGAGTTCGCGCAGCCAGCAATCCCCGAACAGTACATACACGACATAAACTAGGGACAATTTTACAT